>NC_041221.1:58554009-58625406 GCF_002837175.3 Physeter macrocephalus
GCAGAGCACAGGCTCCGGACGCGCAGGCTCAGCGGCCACGGCTCACGGGCCTAGCTGCTCCGCGGCATGTGGGATCTTCCCAGATCGGGGTACGAACCCGTGTTCCCTGCATCTGCAGGCGGACTCTTAACCACTGCGCCACCAGGGAAGCCCCTAATTGAATTTACTTTAAAATTTTAAGTTTTTGCTACAAACAGAATCACAAGCTATTCAACTTTAAATTTTGCAGTTTTTAAGTAGCCAGAAAATAATTTCATAGTGATGAATTTCTGAACTTAGTGTCCAGATCATCTTTTTCTTCCTTATTGGTAGTCATAAAAACATTTTGTGTTTTTGACAGTCTCAAAAAACATTTGTTTTGATTTGGGCCATTTGGTGGAGAGTGTTCCCAAAGAGGGGCTTGTCATATTCAGAAGGCTTACTTATTATTATTAACGTAATAGTGGATAAGGCTTTTATACCTATCCTCTCAGAAGTCTCGGCACTGGAATCTAAAATAGACCCTTTAGGCCTGAGGAGGCTCCTTAATTTAAACAAGACACAGAAGCCTCCGCGGTGTGAGTAGGTGAGATCTCCAGGCCTGAGCGCAAGGGTCCCCGCTCCTTTCTGAATGTCCACCTGGCCCTGGGGGTTCTAACATTTCCATTCTATCCGCCACTTCCCTGCGGGCCTGGAAGACATGCTGTCCCCCATCGAGCCAGCCCAGCAAGGACAAAAATTGGCCCTTTGGTTTCCCTCTTGTTCTTTAAGAGACTTCATTTTGAAAATGCTGGCATCTGTTCAATGTGAAAAGGGAAAATTTAAGAAAATAAATACAGATGATAAAAACAACAGAAAAGCTTCCAAGTTTCTAAAGCACCTGCTTCGGTTCCCAAGCCTCCCTGTAAAATCAGTGCTCTGGTCTTCTGCCCCCGACGTGGAGGGCTTTTCCTGGTATTCTCTTTTCGTGCTGCTTGCCTTGTTTTATGTTATTGAAATGACCTCATCACACCGGTCTCAGAAGACCATCAACTGCAGCACCTATTTCAGGAATGGAGAATATCCGCTATCGATTGATGCGGCTGGCATACGCGGTGGGATGCTGTGGTGCTCAGCCCGGATCCCCTCTCAGGAGGAGGCGCTGCTGAGAGCGCTGGAGGCTGAGGCCCTGGGAGGGTGAGTCCCTCAGGGAGTTCCCCTGTGCCGGTGCCAGCCGCCGTGCCCGAGGCCGCGCCCCTTCCCTGGATGTAGGGTTCAGGCCCCTTGCCTCTTTGGGGGCAACCTCAGCTCCAGGGCTCCTCAGGGATCCCCCGAGGCCTCTGCCCCCAGGGCATCAGAGTTCCGTTTCTCCCCTTGCCCTGTCCTCTTTCCTTACCTGTAGAGGGGTTTCTAAGAGCTCTCCGCAGAAAGCCGCCAGCGGACCCCGACCAACCCATCTATGGCAGACAGGGCTGACTTCATGGGTGTAAGATCACAGCCTTGGGCTCGGAAGGGCCTCGCCCGGGGTTTAATGCTCTGCTGTCGTCATCTTAGTAAGTTTGGAACGCTGGGCCCCGCATTTTCATTCTGCACTGGGTCTGGCAAATTATGCAGCCTGTCCCAATGACAGCGCTCAAGGGAAAATCTACCTGAAGCGTCATGCTGAGAGGAAATCTGCAGTGTCCCTGGGCTCCGTGGGAGGGACCGCTGTTGTGGATGCACTGTGTCACCCTGGAGGTCGGGAGAGGCAGGGGTTGTGCCGGCAGGAACTGCTTTCTATCCCTGATTCAGGAGCAAATGCTGGCTTAAGAGAGAGCCTTAGCTGGGTGTTTCAATCCTTCTTGGACCTCTCACTTAGTTCTCTTCTCGGTCTAAGGGAAGCCTGTTTTTAGACTTTCTAGGTCTTGGAGCTTTTGCTGATGGTCCAGTCTGGGGCATGCTCTGCTCCCAGCCCTTTTTCACCAGCCTGCACACTCACACGTGGGCCTGCACTAGGATGTGGGTTTCTGAGTCTACCCGTTTCAACTTCACACTTTCACACTATAACAGTACCTCGCCTGTTAAAGAATGGGGCACGTGACATTTTGATGAGGTCTTCTTGGTGCGGCCCTTTTGACTCTGGGACATTTTGGCCTGGGGAAAAAAATCAAATAATTAAACTTTCAGGGAAAAAATTCTGAGTAATGTGCACGACAGAAAGATCAACTCATGTCTCATTTTCTCTCCTAGTAGCACTTTGACAAAACTACCAAATAAACATGTGCATCGTTCATACCTCAAACCCCGCACCTTTCCCCACCTCTACTCTGCGGCTCATCCCAAACCTGCCTCTGTTCCCAATCACAATCCCTGTTCTTAGGGTTATGGAAAAAATAAAGACAGAAAAGACAAAACAACAGTTTATTATTACTAAGTGAAGTGTCCATCTAAACAGTGCACTAAACAGACAATTTTAAATTGACCAAAATGAGGGCATATGTATGTATCTCACTTGAGAGAATACCCGACACATGTAATAAACATGTGTAATGTATTTGTATTTGTTATATATAACGTGTAATATATTTACGTATATTAACTCACTTAATCCTCACAACATACCGAGGCCCAAAGAGGTTAAACAGTTTGCCCAATATTACTCTGCAATGCAAGTGGGTGGGGGCTATGCTTCAGACCCAGCCAGACTGTGTTTCTAACCACTGTGTCAACTGCACATGTGTCCTCAAATCAGATGGTGAGGACGTCACCAAATGCATTATTTTTTACCTTAAATATAGAGTTTAAGATGGATTAATGAAAGGCAATGTCCAAATATACAACTTGATTAAATCTACTCACTGATAGATGCAAGTGGAATTCATTGTGGAGCAGCTGACATGGGGCAATTAATAAATGAACTTTATTTGTCCAATCTGAAAAACACCAAGAATATGAGCAGAACATCTGTGGAGAAGAAACGCCATAGAGAGTGCTTAAATGTACGAGGACTGAGAGAAGAAATCTGAGACTTTTGAGCCTGGAAATGGAATACAAAGGCAGAACTATCAGAGAGGAATCTCTTCATAATTTTCTTATGAATTCATCATGAATAAAATGTTTGATATCAGAATTTGTAACCGAGCGGGACCCTATGGTGCCTTCCCACAACTGACCTCCCCCCAGGCCCTCCTCCGCCTGCCTTTTGTCTGTAGAAAAACTTTAGTCAAAGAATATATTTAAACAGAGAAGTGAGAAAATGCAGAAAGAAAGGAAAACAGTCAGAATACAAAATAATAATAGTTTAGCCATTAAACAAAGTCAAGGACCTTTCATTCCTCCTCGAGGGCTATAGAGAATATTCTGAGTCATGTCCTTTGAGCTGTCTGATAGATACTGGACCTCACCCTCTGCCCCCACCAGGTGGAAGAAGTTAACTGTATGCTGCCCACAAGCATGTAGACCCCAGACTGGTTGGAACCAGAAGGTTGATGATGCTGACTCCCGATTACCTCACCACCAACCAATCAGAAGAGTGTCCACGAGCTGACCACACATTCCACAACCTCCCTCCCTCACCCTGTCTTTAAAAGTCTCTCCCTGAAAGCCTTCAGGGAGTTTGGGTCTTTTAAACACTAGCTGCCTGGACTCCTTGCCTGGCGCTCTGCAATAAACACTGCCCTTTCCTTCACCACAACCTGGGGTCAGTAGATTGGCTTTACTGCACGCGGGCAAGCAGACCCAAGTTTGGTTTGGTAAGAAACCCACTTTAATCAAATGGCCCTGTGGTTCAGAAGAGTGGGTTTTCGGATAATTTACTGAAAGAAGTCTCCTAATACATTTAGATTTTTCTGGTTGACACCAGCAATGAGGAACGAGTGGGGTAGGGGGAGGTGGCCTAGGTTCAGGGATAGGGAATGGAGGAAGGGGAGATGAAAACTATCGTACAAACAGCACATACTAGGCCCCAGGTTTCAACAAAAATGACAAATGAGGACATATGCAGGGGTAGAGTGAGGGTCAGGATAGGACAGTTGACATTACCTGGTAATCTTTTTAAAAAAGTAAAGATTTCCTTTTAGGAGGAAATCTGTATCTACAAGACTGGCTCATGGGGAACAATTATCGATCAGTGGCTGGCATTGACAGCTAATATTTATTACACATTTACTGATGTTGTAGAGAGATGTATTACTTCATTTCGGCCTCATAACAATCTTGCAGGGTAGGTATTTTTATTGCCCACCTGTATAGATCAGGAAAACAGGAGCATAGAGTCAGCAACTTGCCTAAGGTCATCTGGGAAGACTGGCAGAAGCTGGGATTTGAACCCCGGTCACATCCCTCTAGGGACTGACTTCATAATCGTGAGAGTCCCTTGAAGGCCAGGAGTGGGGACTCCCTCCTCCCCCCAGACCAGCTGCCAGAGCAGTAAATCTGTCCAGACATAACGTCTGTTTTTAAAATATCTTTTTACCTTTTATTATTATTTTTTTTTATTTTTAAAATTTATTTATTTATGGCTGTGTTGGGTCTTCGTTTCTATGCGAGGGCTTTCTCTAGTTGCAGCAAGCGGGGGCCACTCTTCATCGCGGTGCACGGGCCTCTCACTATCGCGGCCTCTCTTGCTGTGGAGCACAGGCTCCAGACGCGCAGGCTCAGCAATTGTGGCTCACGGGTCCAGTTGCTTCGCGGCATGTGGGATCCTCCCAGACCAGGGCTCGAACCCGTGTCCCCTGCACTGGCAGGCAGACTCTCAACCACTGTACCACCAGGGAAGCCCTACCTTTTATTTTTAGACGTCTCATTTTAGACAGTACTCATCTCAATAGAGGGGAATATAAATGTGGACAAAAATCATGTCTACATTTTGGAAAATCTAATTTGGAAACAAAATTTTAAAAGTCCTGCCATGAATTTCCTAACTCGGGCCTCTTGAGGCTGACAGTGAAAATTTGCTCTCAGAAGTCATGGTGGGTTGGCTACCAGAGGCTTTCCTAACCAGGGAAATAAAACTTTAAAACCAGGAAACTGAGAGGTGAGCATTTTAAAACTCCAGGTTTTTTGCAGGCCTTATCATGTTAAAAAAACAAAAAAACCTTCAGAAAAACTAACATGTCAGAATCTGTATATGTATTTATAATTTATGTAAAATGGCTGTCCTTAATTCTTGGCTGATCGTAACAGCTGGCTTATCGTAGGTGCTCAATAAATATATTATTTTGGCTTTGTTTTTTGGCCGTGCGACGCGGCTTGCGGGATTTTAGTTGCCCAACCAGGGATCGAACCCGGGGCCCCCTGCAGTGGAAGTGCCGAGCCCTAACCACTGGACCGCCAGGGAATTCCCTAAATACATTTTAAATAAGCAGATGGATGAATGAGTTTGGCAAAGCCAATGTCAATACCAGCACTGGCCAAGACAGCAATATCTAATATTTATTGATGACTTGTTATGTGGCAGGTATAGCTTAAATATATAGCACACCCTCACTCCTTCAAACCCTCAAGCAACCCTTGGAAGTAAGGACTATTTTAAATCTTTATTTTGTAGATAAGAATACAGGGACCAAAGATATTTCACACTTACTCAAAGTAAGTTGTATACCCACGATTTAAACTTGGGCCCTATAGCCTGGGGCTTATCCTGGGATCCACCGGGACAAGCCCCCTCTAAGAAACAAAGCTCATCTGGGCCTGATTAAGCTCTGCTTAGTCACTCTCAGAAAAAAAAGTGGTCTGCAGGCATTCTGGAGGGGCCTCTTGGAGTCTAGTGATGAGTCTGACCAATGAGGTTATGCAAGGGCAAAATGACGTTGGGCCACGAGTGAGAATGGGCTGTGGCCAGGCTGGGGACTAAGGGAGTTGTCACTTCCTGTGGCTGATGGAGGTGGTGCTCCTTTGGCAGAGTTCTGTAGGGAATCCAATTGGAAATAGTGCTTTTAAAAGTGGATGAGGGGAGGGGAAAAAACAAGTGAATGAAACTGGGAATATGGTGATTATGGGCCTCAGTTGTCAGTATCTAAATTCAATATGGTGTCCAATATGTACCCCGGCAGAATGAGAAGGTAAGAGAAGCCCAACCTCAAACACCTCCTTGAGTTATAAGGCCCAGCCTTGGAAGAAGAAGGATCACCACTGTCAGTAGAAGTAGGGTGTCCTATCTTAGGTACTGACCTCTAGGAGGTCCTGGATTGCCCAGAACAATCCAGACACGGCAAAAGTACCTCCCAGCAGGAAACCATCTGGATGGACTTTAAAAAAGATTCATAAAGTCTCCCAGCTTCTCCTTGGCTGTCATAATGACAGAAAGGAACTTGTGATGACAACCCAAGAGAGGGTTCTCCCAAAGCCCTCCAGGGGTGGGGTGGGGATGTGTAATTAAAACCTGGAAATCTGTCCATTCAAATCAGGTTGATTAAAAAAAAATCAGGCAAAAAAAAAAGCAGTTCCAGAGCCCAGTGTGCATCCACCACTCTGCTTCTTGTCATGGGACTTCATCCAGGGGTTCAACACCACCTTGCTCCTCACCAGTGTCAGGCCAGGGCAGTGCAGGTGGGCCCTTCCGCAGGTGTGGCCTGCACAGTGTCCACTTTGGCTCAGAATTACTGTTATGTCCTGATATATTATTATAAATAACACTATTGTTATATATTACATACAATATTATTTATATACTATATATAATATATTAACAATACTATTATTTATATATTATATATAATATTATATATAATATATTAATAATACTATTATTTATATATTATATTATCTATGAAAACATTATGTGTGTATATATATCCCTCAAATCCAAGGGTTATAAAAAAGACCAGAGGCTTTCAATGACATATTTTTTTTAAAGACATTTCACATGATCTTTTTTTTTTACAGTTTTTAAAATTTTTATTTATTTATTTTTATTTTTGGCTGTGTTGGGTCTTTGTTGCTGCGTGGGGGCTTTCTCTAGTTGCGGCGAGCAGGGGCTACTCTTCATTGCGGTGCGCAGGCGTGTCATTGCGGTGGCTCCTCTTGTTGCGGAGCGTGGGCTCTAGGCACGCGGGCTTCAGTAGTTGTGGCATGCGGGCTCAGTAGTTGTGGCTCGCGGGCTCTAGAGCTCAGGCTCAATTGTTGTGGTGCACAGGCTTAGTTGCTCCATGGCATGTGGGATCTTCCCGGACCAGGGCTTGAACCCATGCCCCCTGCATTGGCAGATGGATTCTCAACCACTGCACCACCAGGGAAGTCCCTCAATAATATTATTTAAAAAGCAGAACTTTTTTTTTCCCTGAATGAAATCATGTCTGAAACCTCAGCACAGAAAGTAAAGGGGAGCTCTCTAGATGCAAGGGTGGGGTGGGGGGCAGGGGAGGTGGGGGGAAGGGTAGTGATAGGCAGGGCTGGAACTGGGGACATCCCAGGAGGATCTTCCCTGAAGAGACAGCAGGGAATGAAAATTCTCTGAAGGAAGACCCATCCTTTGTTTTGGGCTCCTGTATCCCCAGACCTAGCCCAAGGCCTGGCCTATTCAGCACTTGTTGAATGAAGTGGGGAAGAAGAAAGGAACGGGGCAGCTACATCTGCATTCTTTGGCAACAGGGCAGGGACTTCAGGGTGGGGATGAAGAATGTCTTTAAAACATATATATACTACCAAATGTAAAATAGCTAGTGGGAAGCAGCCACATAGCACAGGGAGATCAGCTCGGTGCTTTGTGACCACCTAGAGGGGTGGGATAGGGAGGGTGGGAGGGAGATGCAAGAGGGAGGAGATATGGGGATATATGTATATGTATAGCTGATTCACTTTGTTATACAGCAGAAACTAACACACCATTGTAGAGCAATTATACTCCAATAAAGATGTTAAAATTTTTTTTTTAAATAAAAATATAAAAAGATTGTCTTTAAGTATGGGAGAAGATAGTGGGCAGGCAACAAACCCAGTTTCTATGAACTGTTTGTCATTCTTCCTTCTGTGGTTGATGACTGATACTGATGTTAATTAATGGGCTGGTCATGTATTTGTCCCATAGCCTCAAGTCTTTCTTTCTTTCTCCCTCTTTCTTTCTTCCTCTCTTTCTTTCTTTCGCTCTCTCTCTCTCACTTTCTCTCTTTCTTTCTTTCTTTCTCTCTTTCTTTCCTTCTTTCTCTCTCTCCCTTTCTTTCTTCCTTCCTTCCTCTTTCTTTCTTTCTTTCTTTTCTTCTTTCCTTCTTTCTTTCTTTCTTTCTTTCTTTCCTTCCTTCCTTCTTTCTCTCTCTCTCTCTCTCTCTCTCCCTCCCTCCCTCCCTCCCTCTCTCTCTCTCTCTCTCTCTCTCTCTCTCTCTCTCTTTCCTTCCTTTCTTCCTTCCATTCAAGAACCAGCTCTCTGGATCCTCTATCATCCCAAAATACCTCTTGGAACTCCGGCCAGGAGTCCCCATGGGGTAGAATGTACGGTAGTTGCCCCAAGTCACTGCTCACTCTGAAAGGCTCTCATGGACTTCCTCACAAGACCCTATGGGATATGTTTGAAAGTAAAATGTCTGTAGCAAGTTTCTGAGAATAAAGGTGAACTTTTTAAAAAAATTAGTGTTGTCTTCAGAAATGAATATTTCATCTGATGGTGTCTAACATCATTCTGAAGGGGGGTGATGAGATTTGCAGTGATTCTAGGTGTTCAGAGTTAGTTTTATTATTTTTTGAGGGATAAATGAATAAGATGACAGCAGGCTATCGCATGCCAAGATTTAGCAATGGGTTTGCAGAATCCTTCAGTCATGTGTAAACATTTTCTGGTCCTAAAGTCTTCACCTTACTGCCAAAGCTGGAGAGGTGATTTAGCTGGGAAACATCATATGAAGAGTGCTTGGTTAGCATTTTTTCTCACCTACCAAGTCATAAAAAGGACTTTATCCTCCAGGAATGTAGGCATTTTTGTCTCTTTTATTCCCTGTTGTATTCTAGGCACCTAGAACAATGCCTTGTAAGTGGTACATGCTCAATAACTAGTTTATGAATGTATGAAGTATGCTTCTCCACAAATCCTTTGAGAAATTCAGGCCCACGGGCCAAAAGGAATCAGGTATCAACTTCGTTGACTTTCCAAACTTTAAACATTTTTTTTCTCAACTGTAGATACCTTTACTAGGGTCCACCAATCTACTCCACATTCTTTGAGATGAATGGGACAGAAAGACCAACTTTTAGATCCAACTCAATACAAAAAAAAAAAAAAAATTCCTAAAATGTGTAGAGATGTTAATTCCCTGATAGTATAGAATAGAGCGTCCCAACATGTCCAAGTATAAGGATGTCTGTTTAATATTCAAAGTTTGGCATATTGTCACATAATGGTTGTTGTATGTTTAGTATCCAGTCATTGCTTTTGGCCATAATATATTTTCTCAATTAAAAATTCAGTCACATTAAAAAATAAATTTGCATTTTATTAATCAAAACTACATCTATAGCACTTGAAAAATAGTAATAAGTATATATGAAAAACATTTGATTTATAACAATGCATGACACATATATAGATTCATGGACTACTCTCTTCCCCTCTCCCATTCCCCCACCCAAATCTGATGGTGGAACTAATACAGATAGATCATATTACATTTATAAATAAAAGCTACTTTTGGTTAATTTGCATAAATTATTTTTAAGGAATGAAGTCCTAGTAACACTAGTAGTAATAGATGAACACTATAGCTATTCACTATCCCAAGATTGAAATTTTGGACGAGTTAACTCCTTGAGATGGTCATCTCGGAGAGCACCCCATCTGTGTCCTCTATTATTGCCTTGAGCCATCAATAGGTGCCATCATTTTATTCACACAAGAAGCCTCCCTTTCAGGAATGTATATTGCTTCTTGGCCCCTGCCTTCTCCCTGGAAGTCCTGGGCAAAGAGCCAGGAAAAGAATGTGATTGCTCAGGTGAAAATCAATGGCCTGGCATTTCTTCTCCTTGGGTGACTCTACTCAAGGAATGAACAGAATTGGCACTGAGTAGGGAAGACAGCACATCCCCTTTGGATTCACTCCTTGATTTATAAGCCATAACCTCAGGGACAATAGCTGGAGGGCCTGACAGTATCCTTGAGCCAGCATCTCGGCTGATGTCATAGTAACTGTGCTTCCCTAGCATCTGAGAACCAATGTAAAAAAAGCCGGAACCAAATGAAACATTGAATATTAATGTTATTCCAAAGGTGAAGCAGCAGAAGTATGAAGAACTGATTCCCCCCAACTTTCTTCAAGTTTTAGAGCCAAGCCTGATGATGGCTTCAGTCAAGAAGTGAAGTCAGGGAGCATATAAGGCAGAACTTGCCACAAAGATAGCTGACTTTTCATGTGTACCTGAACAGGGTAACAGCAGAGGTTAAAGCTATGGGTGACTAACAGGGGATCCATGATAATCTCATTTGACTTTAGTAGAGGCTGCTGCTGTCTGCCTGGCATCCACTTCCCCTTCTTCCTTACTAAGAGAACCTCAATTCTGTGTTATCAGCAGCGTACGCAGCTGAAAAACCACATTTTTCGATCTTTCCTCTACACAGGTGGCTATGCTGTTTTGGCCACTGACATGTAGGTGAATGTGATGTTGTGATTTATATTAAGAAATATATATTTGGTTTTCATCCCCATTTCTGGAACAGAGCTCCTAAAACCCTTGAAATTTCCTAAGTGATAAGAGTGATAAAGGTGTCTTGATATTCATAAGAAACCCCCTTCAACCACACCTGAGTTTATGTGAATGAGGTGACTTTTGGACCACACCTAAGGATGGTGGCTGGTTGCAGGGGAAACAACCCTGTGATTAGAGGGTTGGAACTTTCAGTCTCACCCCTGACCTCAGGGGAGGGGACAGGGGCTGGGAGGTTGAATCCATCACCGATAACCAATGATTTAATCAAGCATGCCTATGTAATGAAGCCTCCATGAAAGCCCAAAAGGTAGGGGTTTGGAAAGCTTCCGGTGTGGTGAGCCCTAGGAGGTACTAGGAGAGTGGTGCAATCAGAGAAGGCATGCAAGCTCTGAGTCCCTTTCCCTACACCTTGCCCTATGTATCTCTTCCATCTGGCCGTTTCTAATATCCCTTGTAATAAACTCATAATCTAGTAAGTAAATTGTGTGAGCCATTCTAGAAAATTAACTGAACCTGAGGTGGGGGTCATGGGAACGTCTAATTTATAGTCAGTTGGTCAGAAGCACAGGTGACAACCTGGACTTGTGATTGGGGTCTGAATTGGGGGAGTCAGGAGGTGAGCAGTCTTGTAGGACTGAGCCCTTGGCCTCTGAAATCTGATGCTATCTCCAGGTAGATAGTGTCGGACCCAAGTTAAAGTGTAGGACGCCCAGCTGGTATCACAGAATTGCTTGGTGTGGGGGAGAAAACATCACACGTCTGGTGTCAGAAATGTTGTGATTGTGGTAGTAGTGTAGGAGTGAAGGAGAAACAAGGGAGAAGTGAGTTTTTCCTACATAGTGAAGGTTATTGATCGGAGCTCTTCCTGAAAACTCCAATAGTGGGACTGACCCAGCCATACACCTGTTTGTCCTTGGTGCTTCCTCTTCTGTCCTGGTTATAGTATTAATGTGATGGCCAGAGTGGCAGCTGCCATCTTAGGACAAGAGGAGACCTTGGGGTTGTAAAGCATACCGGGGATAGTAAAGGAGATAGAAGGAACTTGGGTCCCTGATAACATAGCAGAACCTCCAAAGCAGCGTAAGCGGCTCATCTCTGGACTTAACTTTCAGGAGAGAACAGTAAATTCCATCTGGCTCAACTCGCTCACTGTTACCTTGCGGACCAAGAGCTTTGGCATCACCTGGGAGCTTTTAGAAAGGCAGGATCTCAGGCCCCTCCCCAGTCCAACTCCATCAGAATCTGCATTGAACAAAATACCCACGTGCTTTGCATACACACTGAAGTTGGAGAAACACCGATCCAGATGTAGTAGGTATATGTACTCCAGTTTCTCTGTTTATAAGAGATATAAGAATAATGCATCCTACTTGCTAGTACTAAAACATAGTAAGAATTACATAATCATAGGGTAGAACAACTAAAGAGACTTGAGTTCTTTGTATACAAAGAAACGAAGCTTTTGTGTACATTAGTTAATTCATGTTCCAGCCACTACTCTTGGCACCAGAGATATCTAACAACGGCTACATGTAAGCATTGCATTACAATAACTGTTTACATGCAACAAGAGAGATATGCCCAGGTGTTTGGGGAAAACAGATGAGGAGTCTAAGCCTTCCCTCCTGGGCTATGGAGCATATTAGAGGAAACTTCTTGGAAGAGAAGTCACCCAAGGAGTTATGGGTGATCTTGCTTCTTCCCCCAGCTTCAGGGATGCAGAGGCCATCCTTTGTGGACTTCAGGCAGCCTACCAGCCTCCCCAGAGGAAGAGCTGATGCTTAGAGAACACAGATTCCAACACTAATGTCTTCAACTTATGCCACCTTTAGTGTCTCGGTTGGTTCATAATATGGACTCCTTGACTCCATTTTACAGTTGAGGAGAATGCAGACACTGAATAGTGAGTGTATTTCAAGAAACTCAGAGTAGGTGACGGGTTAAGCCCATATGAGGTTTTAGTGTTCATTGACCACTGATATCATCTCAATTTTGTCAACACTGGGTTTTGATTTCCATTGTTGATTAGCTATTTCTCTTCATCTGTATTTCTGTATAATCTGAAGTTGGAAATCCTTTGGACAGATATTTAGAATACATTTTCCCCTTTTCTTTATATTTCTATTTGATATTCTTCAGTTCATTATATTATTTAAAATGAAATCACATTTTTGGATATTTGTGGTTTGGCTGGCTAGCTGGGAAACTGTTTTCTGGCATTCATTAATGCTTTTTTTCTTTCCATTTAAAGAACATTTACTGGATTTGGTACTTGAAGAAACAAAATGCCAAATTAAGAAATGGGAGGGAGAATAAATGCCCTGTGCATGCAAAAACCCAGAAAGATTTTTTTTTCCTCCCAATTTTTATGGATTTGACAGTATTGGGAAAGGGAACGTTGTTTCTAACAAAACCCAAATTTTTATTTCTCTCTCCAAGAGATGTGGCTTTAATCCTTTTTTTTTCTTTTTCTTTTTTCTGACTGCTTTTCTGAAATGGTTTTCTAGGGTCTGATTTTCTTCTTCCTTAAAGTAGACTAAAATCGCTTTGTTGGTGAATACCATCGTGGAAGTGAAACAGACAAGGACTCAGCTTGCCGCATACTCATGGTCTGTCTACTTCTCTAGACAGTGCCTGGGTCCACAGCTCACTGCTTCCACTGCCCTAAGTTAACTGCAACAAGGGGAAGACAAGAAGAGCCTTGGGATATTTTTATATACTCCTCTCTTCTGAAGAATTCACAAGTTAGCAATTATTCAACCAGCGCTAACTAGAGGGTATTGCCAAGCATAACAGACTATACACAAATCAACGAGGCCTCCCTCATATTGCAATCCCAGCAGAAAATGGTGTAGCAAAAGCAATCCCCAATCCTTGGTTGCCTGCCACACAAGTTCTTGTTCCAAGCTACGTATTCAGCCATTTCTAGGATGGTGCCACCTTTTCCTATGTCCAACACTAGGTTTACACCCATAGTCCTTTCTACCCAGAATGTGTTATTTGGCTCTAACAAATGCAAGAGGAAGTGCCCTTCCCTGCACAGAAATCCAAACACGGGGTGAAACCACAGCTTGTTTTCAACAGGCCTTCTGTTATGAGCCCTCCCGGCTGTGCTGCCTTTCTGAAAATGAGCTGGGGACTGGTGGTTCGAAGCCGTGGCCTCTGCCTCTTCCTGAGGATGCCTCTAACGAGGATCTTGAGATCATTAGTCATGAGCTGGAGATTTCCCAGCATGGCTCACTGAACCAGGTCATGCTTTGTCACATGTAAAATTCTAATGTTCTAACACATTGCTTGTTTGCAAATTGTGCCTTAAATAAATATGCTCATAAAATATAAAACAATACAGTGCTCTGAACTGGTGCATTATTTATGGCTTCATTTACTCAATAATCGTTTATTAAGGGCCTAATATGGGCCAGGCTCTGTGCTAGGTGCAGCAGTTACAAGTCAGAAAAGAGATGGCATTGCCCTAATTGGGCTAAGGATTCAAATCTCTGTCTCACCTCCCTCCACTAAACTACAAGTTCAGTAAGTGACAGCTGGTATGTAGGGAGTATAGTGGGAATGCAGAAAAGGGAGTAGTAGATTCCACTTATGCAGGAGGGTTGCAGCTAGTACATACAGTACTTTTTTGTAAATCAGAGCCACATCCTCTGGGCTCAGGTATTTTCTACCCCAGAACATGGAATTTGGTGAGTGGAGTATGGGCTGGGTTGACGCCACACTCACCTCTGCGGCAGGTCCTGATCAGGACAGTTTTCTTCATGGGTGGTGCTTGAACTCAATCTTGAAAGATATGGAGGTGTCTGCTGAGAGGACAGGTATAAACAGAGCATGGCAGGAGGAGGGGACCGTGGAGCAAAGGTAAATAGATATGACACCACCTGGCACAGTCCTGGTACTACAAGCAGTTGAACTTGGTGGGACAGGGCATAAAAGGAAGGAGAGGTAGGCAGAGGCCTGGTTGTACTCGACCCTGTGTTCCAAACTAAGAAGCAAATCCTTCATTCTGAAGGTTGTAGGGCAACATTGAGGGGGTTCCCAGAAAACAAGTGAGACGATCACATTACGCATCTTCATGGCAGCATCAGAATGGGTTGCGGGTGTTGAAAACAGCAATAGGAGACCATGAAATAGTCCAGGTGATGGAGAGTGTGTTTGAACTTTCAACGGGCAACAGGGCTGAAGAGGTGAGAATAGATTTGAGAGAAGAGAAGGTGGTAGGATCTGCAGAAGATGGTAGATTCTGGGGATTGGTTGGATTCTAGAAGATGAAGAGATTTGGGTGTTAAGGATGAATGGCTCCAGGGCATCTTGTTTGGGATCCTGGATGGCTGCCGGTACTTTTCACTTAAGAGGGATGCAGGAGGAGGAGGAGCTTAATGGGGGTACTCTCAGAGGAAGAATGCTGGGCGCTGTCTTACCAATGGCTACCGTCTGTTTATGGTACTGTTTTGGCAGCAGTGAGAGGTGTGGCAGGCAAAGTGCAGAGGAGCTTATCAGTCCCCACTTCATGTCACAGATGACTAAAGAATTTTTACCCAGATCAGACCCAGAACTTGAGCTGCCTACTCTATCATCACACAGAGAAAGATATCCTTCCAAAACTATGGCTCCGTTGGCTCTGACCCAGTCTGGAGAAGGCAGTGTCTGCCATTGCTCGTAGGGGGCAGTGGGGTGGTGGGTCAGCCTAACATAATGCATCCCCCTGAAAGGAAAGCCTCTGAAGCACATGCTGTGACACACGTCAATACCATTGACTTACCCTACATAATGGGAAGACCACACTCTTTAGCACTAATAAAATATGCTAGCCTTCAACTGCAAGTTATGCATACACTCACAGAGTAAAAAAGAGGCCAGGACTACTGTTTATATACTCTATAATTCTTCTAAGTTCTCAATTTAATGAGTGTATATATTTTTTTGAGTTTTAGAATTTTATTTATTTTTTATACAGCAGGTTCTTATTAGTTATCCATTTTATACGTATTAGTGTATACATGTCAATCCCAATCTCCCAATTCACCCCACCCAGCCCCACCTCCCCCCACTTCCCCCCCTTGGTGGCCATACATTTGTTCTCTATATCTGTGTCTCTATTTCTGCCCTGCAAACCGGTCATGAGTGTATATATTTTTAAACTTTTTACTATGGAGGATTTTAAGCATATATGAAAGTAGAGTAGAAGGGATAATATAATATACCCATCTTTGTATCCATCACCCAATTCCAACAATTATTAAGTTATAGCCAATCTTATTTCCTCTATACTGCCGCCAATATCCCCCTGTCCCTCAGATTATAGATTATTTTGAAACAAACCTATTGAAGATTAAATATACTACATATGTAGTGTATAAAATATTACATAATTATATATATATAATATATTTTTTGTTTTTATTTTATTTTTTGGCTGCACTGCATGGCTTGTGGGATCTTAGTTCCCCGACCAGGGATTGAACTTGGGCCCTTGGCACTGAGAGCACAGAGTCCTGACCACTGGGCCGTCAGGGAATTCCCTAAAATATATTTTTTTACATCAACTTTTTATTTTGAAAGTTTTAAATCTAAAGAATTTAGATTTCTTTAAAATCTAAATACCCAGTTTCCCCTATCATTAACATTTTACACTATCACAAATTACATTTGTGATAATTAACGAACCAACATTGATACATTATTAACTATACAGTCCATATTTTATTCAGATTTTCTCGGTTTTTCCCTAATGTCCCTTTTCTGTTCCATGAGCCTATTGGAGGTATATTTTACTCTGCATTTAAAAATCTTTGTGGACTTAGGGATGTAACGCTCCATCTCATCCCTTACGTGTAAGTTTTTCAGGTCTAAGAAGCCTGAGTCACATCGTGTTCACTTCATCCCTTTCTCCCCTCTCTCTCCCTTTCTCTCACGCTCTAACGGGAAGTGGATGTCTAGCACACAGGCCCACGGCAGCTTAGGGGCACTGATACCTTTGCTACCCTAGGAGCATTTTGGGCACGTGCCACTATGGAACTAATGCTGGGAAAAACCACTGAATGCACTTTAGGACAGTGGGGAGGCAGGCAATTCAGAAAAGGGCAATGTACCTTTTAAAATACATTTGTGAGTTCACCACATTAACTAAATGAAATGGAACTAAAGTCACCCAGGCTGTTTGGGTCAATGTCCATGTTGGCTGTTCACAGCATAGGGGGTTCTGTGACTCAGAGGCCCTGTGGAGACCTGGGGAGGGGCTGCTGGCTGTTCACCCCTCCTCAGCACTAGGGTACCTGGGCACAGGCCATTTGCTCTCTGCTGGCGTCACAGGAAGTCAGTTCTCTTTGGAGGTGTTTGTTTTGAATCAGTGGTGTGTGTGGTCCACGTTTCTGATGCAATGCTTGCCTCCAGCCAGCCTGTTGAACAAATCTAAGTGCGTGAGCCGGCTGGCTCAGGGCCAGAATGGCGTCACTGCCCATTAATAGAAGTTGAGAGAGCTCAGAAAGATGCTTTAGGTCTGGCAACAACCCAACTCCTCCTATACTGTGTCTGCCTCTGGGCAAATAAATGGAAAAATCCGTTTAAGGATGCTTATTTTCACAAGTTTATGCTAATTTAAGCATTGATTTGCCTACTTACTGTTGGATTAAACAAAATGTTTTGTGACACATCTTGTTTTTACCCAATTTATATATTCTTTTATAGGCTCTGCTTCTTTCCAAAAAAAGATTTGAGGATTTGAGATGATTTATTACAAAGGACGTTTATTATTAGCATGTAAGCTTCCTCTGCTTTTCCTTGATGCTGTTCTACTTATATAAATACAGCTGATGAAGTAAGAGCTTATTTATCTATCAAACATATGGAATACCATTATGGATACATTCAGAGTATACAGAGACTCACATCACATAACAAGATAACACAAATTATAAATAGATGAGAAAGAGAAAAGGAAACACAAGTTAAGAACATAAAACATATGTTTTGTGGAAATTAGGACTAAAAAGAAATTGATACTGTGAAGTACTCCAAATGGGTCACTTATCAGTCAACAAGCATCAGAAAAGCCATGAAGAAAGAGAAGACATAACCACTTGGTAAACCGAATGGCAATAATCTAAACATAAGGCACACAATTTTTCTGATACTCAGATCAGAAAGAAAATACTATGTAATGAACAGCCTCAAAAATATTCTTATTAGAAATTATTATGGGCTGAGTTGTGTGCCCCTTAAATTTATATGTTGAAGTCCTAACCTCCAAGTGTCTCAAAATGTGACTGTATTTGGACACAGGATCTTTTAAAAAGTAACTAAGTTAAAATGAGACCATTAGGGTGGAGCCTAATTCAGTATAACTGGTGTCCTTGTAGGAAGAGGAGATTGGGACAAATGCTCAGGGGGAAAAACACGTGAAGACAAGATGCAGTCAAGGAGAGAGGCCTCAGAAAAAACCAGCCCTGCCAACACCCTGGTGTTGGACTTCTGGCCTCCGGAAATGTGAGGAAATAAATTTCTCATGTGTAAGCCACCCAGTCTGCAGCACTTTGTCATGGCAGCCTTACCAAAATAATACAGAGACACAGTTATGAGTTTCCTAAGAGATATACCTAATGGCATTCCTCTTTGCAGGCAGATTACATCACCCTAAGGTACACAATTCCTCCTTTCCTACCTTCCACCTGAATTCACATGACTATTGTGGGAACGTTGATATTCTTATGTGACCTTGCCATGCTGACCACAGCTAATCAGTCTGGAAGCAGGCATCTGACCCAATCAGCCCAATCAGAATGCTATTCTGGAATTTTTCCACATGAAACCAAGAGAGCTTGATATTAGTCCTCTCTGATAGCGGAAACCATAAGATGGAAGCCTCGTTATCTGTCAATGGCCATATTTTCT
Organism: Physeter macrocephalus; assembly: GCF_002837175.3. NCBI lineage: Eukaryota > Metazoa > Chordata > Mammalia > Artiodactyla > Physeteridae > Physeter > Physeter macrocephalus. The sequence goes on from NC_041221.1 coordinate 58,572,469, forward strand.
CCCAGGCTAGCAGATGTCAGGCAGAGTCTTAGCATTATTCCAATTTCTAGTTTATTCTTTCATTCAGTAAATATTTATTGAATGTTACTATGTTCCAGGTGCTAGTTCAGTTGTTCCTGAAGTTCATTAGCATCCTGCTTTCTTGGCAACTTAGTTGTTGCTACCCTTTTATTGATTTTATCACCAATAAAACCCCCCTTTTTGCCTAAGCCAGAGCAAGTGGATTTCTGTCACTTACAACCAAAGTAATACATCACAATTCCCCACATTCTCCTTTCCCTCCAGTCACACTGAATTGCCGGTAGCTCCTTGGACAAGTCTTGTTGTCTCAGGATAACAAGAGTCAGTCAAAAGATAATCATGCTTCTTTCTCAACATAAAAATAAGCAAAGTTCAAATATTAACTGTACTGGTTTCCTTGTTCTGCCTGTAAAAATCTATCTTTTTCTCCCAAATATCTGAGCTGACCTGGATATTCTCCTCCTCCTTCAGATTTGAGGGGTTCGTTACAGAGGCTTTTACTCACAACCAGGTGACTATGTCAAAGAGTCAGAAGTACCTAACCTCTTGTATAACCTCTCCTAAGGCAGAAGTGATTGGTAGTAACAACATTCAATCATGGACTCAACATTATATGTATTAACAGAATTTCCTCCATCTAGTACATCACTCTCTTTTCTTTCGTGGGTACATTATCTTCCACTTCATGTGGAATTTATCTTTTAGGAAAGATGCACGCAATTTTTTGTGTAACTTGTTTATGTTCTCAGTTTATAGATTTTATATTTTTCCCAAGACGAAGGTGCAAAATCATTAACTCTATGGTGAGGCTTTCAGCCATAGAGAGGAAATGGGCACTCAATCAGGGATTCTTAAAACATATTCAAATAATTCAATAGATGTTTTCTATTCTGACAAATAACGCCAAAGCCAAAGACCTAATACTTAGAAAAGAATGGTCTTTTGTTTTCATTCAGGAATGTCCATATTATCTCTATTTCTGTTGTGGAAACACATGATCTTTAGCAGCCCAAGTTTGGATACCAGCACTGCTTGGGAGGTGGGAGCACTGTACCAAGTAGGTCATTAGGCTCCAGGGCCTTGGTTTTCCTCCTTTATAGAATGGGAATTAAAATTCCTACTTTGCAGTATAGTTGTGATGTCAATGATAGTAAGTTACTGTCACAAGTGTCTGGCATATCATGGGCATTCAAGAAATTGTATTATCATCCAATTCACTATATAATTGCTTATCTCTAATTTCCAATTGCCTTGTACCCTTACTGTCTATTCTTTCTTTCATGATTTTCTTTTTATCATTTGATACATATAATTTCTGGGCTTTTGGTGACATAAAACTGTTACCATGGCATTTTTTGGCTTTCATAAGGAGGCACAAGTGAGGAAAAAGCAGAAAAGAAATACTAATTCTACATCAAATCACTCATTTATTCATAGAAAGTACTTATTCATAGCAAGTAACCAGTATACGTAGTCCATACCACTAGAACAGCATGAGGTGTTCAAACCAAATTATGCATGTCAATGCCTTTCAGCTAAAGATCAGCAGGAACACATCTGTTGGGTTTATTACTTGTTGCAGGGAAGCAGACCATGCAGCAGTAAGAGGGGGTTCGAAAGGAGTTGGAGGACTTGGGCTTGTGTTAGCTGACATGGGGAAGGCAAAGGAAACAGGGCTTGTGTTTAGATTGAAAGCTGTCAGGAAGAGGAGCAAATCTATGATTGGGTATCTTAATAAATCCTATCCAGGAAGAGGAAGTGCTAAGGTTATAATTGGTAAAGAGCAGCAGTCACTCAGATGAGCAAGGATAGGGGCGTGTTTGGTCATTTTTGTGATATGGACAATGTTCATAATTTGTCCACGTTCAGACATGACACAGAGTGGTCTTTATGTTGATGCATCAAAGTCAACAGAGGGACCTTGTCTGAAGCTGATGTTCTGAGAAATTGTTTACATTCAACAGGAGAACACATGGCTTATCTGTAAATGCCAGGTCAGTTTCTAACAACCGTGAAATGTAGCTGTAAGTGTCAGCCCAGTTTCCACATGTCAGGCTGCTTTTTTCATTCTTATGTATTAACATGCTCTATAATAGAATTTAGGTGCAGATAACAGGCACTGATCCATTTTAAGAGAATGAGAATTAATACAGGGAACTGGGTGCTGACAAAATTGCTGGATGAACTGAAGTAATGGTTCTGGGCTTAGAATCCAGGAACAACTTCAAGAATCACCCCACTGAACTGTTTCTCCAGGGGAGCTGTTAACCACTTAATTCCCCACCTTCCTGGTTGTAGCAATCACCACTGAAGTTGTTCACTCCGAGAATATGTTAGCTTATGTACTCTTCAGAGATCAGGAAGCCATTGCTGCAACTCTCAGCTTTGAAACCATGTCACATCTGCTCGGTGCATTCTAACTCATTTGAGCCCTGCCTCTTGGCTCTTACCATGCTGGTGACCAGAGCATGGGTACCTCTGCTACCTCAGCCATGGGACAATGCAACTCTTCTGCAGCCACCTTTGCCAACAGAAGCAGCACAAGCTGCAAACAGCCCACTATCTATCACTTCCAATTTCCAGATCTCAAGTCAGCAATCTGATTGCCTGAATCGAATCATATCCAGAACTCTAGCTGCAAGGGAGTTTGGGTTAGTGTTTAGGTTTTCCAGTTTCTGCAGTAGGAAGGCATATTGGAAGGAGGTTGGAATGGATATTGGTTTCCAGGCCAGGTTATTCACCATAAGCCCTAAAAGTAAAGAGACCTGCATCTAACCCTGATTCAGTCACTTATTTGCTATGTGAAGTTAGAAAAGCATCATTGCCTTTCTGGGTCTCAGTCTCCATGACCAAGTTAGAGTGGTTGATATCCAAGTTTCTTTCTGATTCTAAAATTCTATGGCTCTATTATAAATTATTATACATTATAAATATTTAAAATATTTTCTTAAATAGGCTCATTTTGAAAAGAATTTTCTGTACTTTTTTTTACAAAGATTTTATTTTCCTCATTAATACTAGTAGTAAAATAGGAAGTTCTCTAAGATGATTGGAGGGCCCAAGTGATTTTTACCTCCCAGTATTTTCACCCTCCCACATTGAATAGGGTTGGCCCATGTAACAGGATATTGTGGAAATAACAGTGTGTAACCCAGGGTTAGATCATAAAAAAACTGCAGCTTCTACCTTGCTCTCTCTTGGATGACTCACTCTGGGGGAAGCCAGCTGTTATGTCATAAGGACACGTAACCAGAACTGTGAGGAGATCAGGTGTTGAGGACTGAGGCCTCCTGACTACAGCCAGCATCAATTTGCCAGCCATATGAGTAGTGCCCCCTGGGAAAGTGAATGTTCCAGCCCCAGTCAAGCCTTCAGATGACTGTAACCCTGGCTGACATCTTGACTGAAACCTCATGCAAAACTTTGAGCCAGAACTACCCATTTAAGCCACACTCAAATGCTTAACCCACAGAAAATGTGTGAGATAATAAATATTTAATGCCATTTTAAGTCACTAAGTTCTGGAGTAAACTGTTACGCAGCAACAGAAAACTAATATATTCCCCAATCAGTATGCAAAATAGCATAAGAATTACTGAATTTATTTCTTAATTTCCAACATCAAATTTCATTTTCTTATCCTTTTCTCACATAAAGCTGGTAGCCTTTGAGATTATATCTCTAGGACACAGAAGCCATTAAGTGTGTAAATCAGGATTAAAACTAAATAATTTTTTTCTGAGATTTTATTAAATGTAGTAATGGGTAGACAGGAAAAGAGCTTATTGTTAATACATTAAGTAGCAAATATTTTCTCAGGCAAAATGCCAGGCACTTGAAACTTATCACAGGGCTAATATATTCTTTGGAAAATAAAGCTAATGAAAACATAATAAATAGTTAAAATGACTCTTTCACAGCCATCCCAGTCAGCTCTGCAAAATGACTTTTAGTTAATGAAGGAACTATGCTGTGTCTTTCGGTTAACAAACACTCCAATATGATAATGAAAGATAAGAGTTGCCTGTTACTGAAATATTTTTTCTTTTAATCTAAAAGGTAAAGAAATTAATCTAATTTCTTGCTGTTTATAATGGCTTAAAGTTTCATTGAACAAAGAATGTTCCAACAAAACTTACTCTATACTTTTTTCACTGAGTTTATTTTTAATTAAGGCTCCTTTCTGAATTGTGCACCCATGTCTGGTAAGAACATAGTTTCTTACTTAGAGCAGTAATCTTCCGCTTATTATTAAAAATAAGAGTGCATGAGTTTTGGAGGATATATTAACTCGAAGTCTGAGTAACAAGTGCCACAAACCTTATATAAATCAGCTTGAGCAAAAAGAGGAGTTTACCAGACAGTCACTGCATTCTCCTGGAATTCAAGTCACAGCCAGGTCCCGAGAGAGCTGGAGCCTGGGGCACCGACAGAGCCAGGACTGGAAAGCCTCCAGTTCTTCCAGCTCCATCTCTGCTTCTCTGGGTGCCAGCTTTGTCCTGTGGCAGACTGGCTTTCTCTTTGTTGTGGAAAACACAGTTTTTGGCCATTGCCAAGTTTTCTATTTTTCAGCTTCAGTCACGGGATACTTGTTCCCTGGTCTCAAATGCAAGTTCCCAGTGAATTCCAGGCAGGACTGGGATCATATTGTTCAACATGGCTGCTCTTGTGGTAGGTGGGGAGGAAGGGAGGTTTCCCAGAACAACGGCAGGCTGGAAAGAAAACGCAATACAATATGTCCCATGTATCAGGTTCCTAGAGCTGCTGCAACAAAGCACCACAAACTAGGAGGCTTAAACATGAGAAGTTTATTGTCTTGCAGTTCTGGAGGCTAAAAGTCCGAGATCATGGTGTCGACAGAGTTGTTTTTTTTCTGTTTGTTTGTTTTTTTTAAATTTTGGCCAAGCCGAGGGGCTTGTGGGATCTTAGTTTTCTGACCAGGGATTGAACCTGGGCCCTAGCAGTGAAAGCGCTGAGTCCTAACCACTGGACCGCCAGGGAATTTCCCAGAGTTGGTTTTTTCTAAGGGCTATGAGAGGGAATCTGTTCCAGGCCTCTCTCCAACTTCAGGTAGCTTGCTGACAGTCTTTGGCATTCCTTGGCTTGTACCAGTATCACCCTAATCTTGCCTTTATCTCCTTGTGTGTTCTGTGTCCAAAATTCCCCTTTTAATAAGGACACCAGTCATACTGGATTAGGGGCCACCCTAATGGAATGACTTCATCTTAACTAATTCCATCTGCAATGCCCCTTTTCTCAAGTAAGGTCACATTCTGAGGTACTGGGGGCTAGGACTTCCACATGTAAATTTTGGGGAGGAGGGAAAATTATTTAACCTATAACATTCCACTTAGGGCAGCATTTCATGTACAAGGTATCAGAGACCAAAGAATGGAAGCAAGAAGCAAGGACATAGAGAAGTAAACCTAGAATTATGAAACCCTTCAGATTTCATCTTTCAGGAGAGAGAAGTAAGTAACAAACCCGCAACCAGAGAAGGAAGTGGAGGATGTTTTGGTGGTGATGAGGTAAGGTTAGACTGGGAGGGATACAGATTAATACGGAATACCTCATGCCTATAGTGACTCATTGGACACACTGACCTGCATGGATGGTCCTATTTTCTTTCTCAGGCTCACCATCCCTTCAGACCTCCAGTTGCCCAGGGTTGGAGTGGGGATTGATACAGGATGCCAGTGGAAACAAGCAGGACGAAGAGCCCAGCTTCTTCTCTGTCCAGTGAACCTGAACGGGATTGGACAGTAGAGAGAGTTTGGAAAGAGGAAGGTCAGGTGCAGCACCCCGATTTCCTCTCCTACCTCCACAGGGTGCAGTGAGGGGCTCGCAGTTTGGAGTTGAATGGTGGCAATGAGCCTTTGCCCCACTTCCTCTCTTGGTCTCCTGAGATCTGAGGCCCTGCAGATGCCCCAGCTCCACCAAACACTTGGAGGGCAGCAGAAGTAGCAGTGGCTTCTGGGCCCAGGATGGCAGAGGAGACCATCAAGGTCCCTTGCAGCCATCCATCTCCTTGCACTGCCATCCCAAGAGAAGAGAGGCGCGTCTCCACGGCAGCAGTACTAGTGGGTGCAGACCAGCCACGATGTCATAAGGGCCCCTGGTGAGCCTAGCTCTGTCCCAAAACAGGAGAGGAGAACAGTCTTTCATTGACTGCATTTCTAGTCAGAAGAGGTAATTAAGGTACTGAATTGAGCTAAATTCAGTACCTGAAATTACTATAAATGAACAGGATTAAGGTTTCCCTGTCAAAGGAGGAAATCAGAATCAGAGACATGATTGACTATAAAATTCAATGACAAAGTTGAGTGTGCAAAAATGAATCTTCTTATTCTATTATGATTTCATTATTTAGCACTTACTATGTGCCATGGAATAGCCTGAACACATTAATGTGTACCACAAATCAGTGGGTCTTACTATTATTATTCCCATATTACAGATAAAAAGACTAAGGCCTAGTGAACTTGAGAAACTTGAACGAAAAACTAAGTGTGGGGGAATTGTATGGTATGTGAATTTTATCTCAATAAAGCTGTTACAAAATAAAATAAAATGAAAGAAGTCTGCTTGATAATAAAGCCTACATACCATATATCATAGGAAACATCTTGCTTAGCTGGGGCTGTTGCTGGTAGCAAGAAAGTGGATTGTTCTCGTTTACATTTTTCTTGTTGAGGAGAGTGTACGTATATTATCAATTTAGTTATAAAATGTTCCAAGGCCAGGGTCTGAAACAAAGTGATGTCAGTTCTGCCTTCCTGTATTCTGGGTGATGCGTCTTCCATGGAGGGTCATATTATCTCCTCAGAACACAAAGGCCAGACCAAAGCCTGCTTTGCTTAAAGGGGAAATGGGAAAATTCACTATCTTGTTGGACGTTATTTAGATCCATCACTTTTTGAAACCATGCTTTATGCAATTTTGATGAAATCTTAATTTAATCCCTTAGTTGAAGTCACCGGTACTTCTCTGAAGAGGGAATCGTAGAATATACTAGGAGAACTCACTCTGTTTTCATATGCCACTAAAAGCAAATAAATTATCACCTTATAAGATTTATGAAAAAATATTCATACCGATTTTTTTCTAAGTCTTTTGTAAATTGACAAGCATGGTGACCCCTTTGTTTCATAATTTATGGTAATGGATTCAAGTTGTATCTCATTTTATTACATATTCTCTTAGAGAAATTACTTGATGTGGGCCTTCAAAATGGATACTTGTCGAAATGACAAATTTGAAAGCCTTGTGAGAGTTTTGTTCAAAAGCCTTAAGAGGAACGAAGGCGATATTTCAAAGTCCTTTAATTATCTCAGATGATGTGATAAGGAAAATAATATGCTAACTGCCAAAGCAAAATCATACATTGGGATGAAGTCAGTTGTTACATATACGATGGATTCTTTTCTCTTGAAAACTGTGGTCTGGACACATTTCAGTAACTTTCTTCTTTAGACACAAGCAGTGAACCACAGAGAAACCATGAGGTCTGCGATTCTGCAGGGGGCACTTTCAAAATGCTGACTTGCTAGCACGGAAGGTCGCCCAGGGTACAGAGCAAAGTGAAAACTGTAAATTGTCCAACAATGTGTACAGTGTAGACCATTCACAAGGGGAAAACAGATATGATATGGTATATTATGATCTGATACAATACTTCATTATAAACATAGAAAGGCAATTCTGAAAAGACCCCAAAGAAGCATTTAATAGTTGTTGCCTTTGGAAAGAATAAATTGGGAATGATGGTATCTTTTGCATATTATAGTTTAAAAGATTTCGTGGTAAAGATAAGGAATATTAAAATTAACAAGTAAAATAAAAATAAAACCAAAAGAGAGAGTTTCCACTTCATAAAGAATAGCAGGCTGGGCAGGGGTGCTGGGTTTGTCCCTTGGAAGTGGACCCCAGAGCACATCATTCGCTGATGCACCAGCAATTAGTTGACTGCTCTCTGTCTGAACGTCATCATGTGCTTGTTGATCCCTATTGACCCTCTGTATCATCCACTGAGCCACCAGGAGATGACAGCACACTGCACCCCTTCCATAGCTGTCTACGTTTCTGACATAGTAATAACAGCACATATAAAAGACTAAGGATGATGCCGGTGGCTATTGTTAGAATGTGCATCATAGCATTTCAGTAGATATTTAAGTTCACTAAAACTGAAAAAAATCACAGATAAGAACCATTTTTGATTCAAAAGAAAGAATATTGCAGAGTTGCGATAACCAACAAACAAAAAGCAGATTTTGGAAAAGTTAAGTTTTGACCTTCTCCTGCACCCACCGTCCTACTGATCTGGAATACTGAAAACATGTATTCTAGGAGACTTGTAGAATGCTGTTTGATTTATTTTACTTCTCTGTTTAAACTGTGTGCTTTTATTTTTTAAAAAAACTGCATATTCATGTGGGAAAAGAAACATCTGTTTTCAAGACATTCTAAACTTTCTTATAAATGCCATTTCATCCTGGATATTCCACCTCCCTCCAGCTGTAGATTTTATATACTGGTTGAGAATAATCAATGGTGGTATATTTTAAAAAATCAATGTTGATGGGTTCCAACATCAAATCAAAAGATGGATATTTCCAGTGAAAGATTTCAAATGTACTAAAAATAACACTTGATTTTATGTTTTAAAAAATAAAGTATAAGATTTTGAAAAAATTGGCAAAGAGTCAGGGAGAGGCTGCAAAGTAGATATATCTTCAAGCAAATATCTCTTAACTGTGTATCTCCTAGTTGGGATGCTTTGCTCTGCTCTGATTTCTCAGATGTCACAGGTCCAGAGGACAAGCTTCCTTTCCAAACTACAGTAGAGAAAATTGGACTCTGGAGATGTGGCCTCGTTTCTATATTTCTATCCCTTAAGAATGCTATGTTTATTCCTACCCCAGGGCCTTTACACTTACTCTTCCTTCTGCTTGGAATGCTTTTTCCTAAGATCTGCAGGTAGCTGCCTTTGTTTCAGCATGTAGGTCTGTGATAGGTAGAATAATCATCCCTAGTGATACCCACATCCTAATCCTCAGAACCTTACATGGCATAAGGGACTTTGCAGATGTGATTAAGGATCTTGAGATAAGAAGATTATCCTGGATTATTTCGGTGGATCCAAGGTAATCACAAGGGTTCTTTATAAGTGTAAGAAGGAGACAGGAGAGTGAGTGTCAAAATCAGAGATTTGAAGATGCTACTCTGCTGTCTGCTGGCTTTGCAGCTGCAGGATGAAGCCACAGTTCAGGAATGCAGGCACCTTCTAAAAGCTGAGAAAGGCAAGGAAACTAGAGCCTTCAGAAGGAATGCTGCCCTGCTGACAACTTGGTTTTAGCCCAGTGAGACCTGTGTTGGACTTCTGACCTCCAGAATCATGAGATAATAAATTTACGTTGTTGTTTTAAGTCATTAAGTTTCTGGTAATTTATTACAGCAACAATAGGAAACTAATACAAGGTCTTAACTCAAATGTCACCTCTTAGAGGGAACTTCTTCATACCCTAACTAACTAGTCACTCTCTACCACATTATCCTTGTTTAGCCTCTCCATAGTATTTATCAGTACCTGAAAATATTTTAGACAATAAGCACATTAAAAACACTTTTTCCTTCTATTAGCGTATGAACTCCTTAGGGACAGCACTTGCTCACCACTGTAGCCCCAGCACCTCGAATAACATCTAGCACGTTATAGGTGCTTATGAAAATGCGTAATGCTCCTCCCTGTACAGTCTTTCTTCCTCCTCCTCTTCTTTTCTAGAATATACCTGTGGGAAGAGAAAAAAATAGTTTTTCATTTTAAATGTTTGTGTTTATTGCCAAACAAACCATTTTGAGCCATTTCTAAATTCTGGGTGGGAGTGAGAGTCCTGATCCCCCGCTCTCTCCTGCTGGCCTTTCTTCCCAAGATTGGGAATGAGTCAGGCCAAGCAAGTTATTCCAGAATTCCATCAGATTGTTCAAGCCAAGAAGAGGCTGAAATTTCAAGAGTCAGATCTCTGGTAAATTTCCTGAAGGATATAACTTGGGCCCGAGCTTGATGTACTTCCTGATATGATATTATCGTTCATTTGTGACTTATTGGAAGCCCTCCGTGGGCATGTATGGCAGAAGAAGTTGGCGGGTGGGGTGAGTGAGGCATTTGACAAATGCCTGCACTTCGCCCAGAGGGTCCTGCCTTCCTTGGCCACTGTGGACTTGTCCAGCCTCATCTTTACCCACTCTTCTCCAAGTAGGTTATGTTCTTAGGCTCCCTAGAATCCTTGCTGCTCCCTGGAAATACTGTCCTTTCATGCCACATGTCTTCCTCATGCTGTGTCTGAGCCTGGAAGGGCTGTCTCCTTGTCCACACAGCAAACTCGTGGTCTCCCTTCAGAGACAGATCTCCTCTTCCGTTCCCTGACACATCTATCCTGGGTAACCTGCATTGACTAACAGCTGTAACAGAGGTACGTAGGCATTGTTGCTGTCTTGTGCAGGAACACTGTCTAGTGCACTCTGGAATCCCTAATGCCTAGCAAATGACACGGTCATTTGCTGGAGGAAGGAATCTCTGTCCCGTATTAGACTGGACCAGGGCCATTCACAGTTCATCTCTGTATTTCAGAAAAGTGAGTGGCCCAGAGTGCACTGAATACATGTCTAATGACTAGACTTGGGGTAAATGGTATGGGAAACTATTATTCTTAGCTTGTAAGATTTTTAGTTTGGCACTTAGCTATCTAAAACATTTCTCAGCTTTACAGCTAGTTGTGGCCAAATGACCAAGTTCTGGCCAATGAAATGTGAGCAGAAGTGTCATGGGGCAGCTTCTAGGAACTTTCATCAAGAGAAGGATGACATATGCCCTTCGACTCCTCTTTGGGTCCTGTCTCCCATTCTTCTGTCTGGAACATGGATGCCTCTAGTCGTGCAGTGTCAAAATCCCAATGCGGTATCCTGGGGCTAGTAATGGTAGGACACTATTGACACCCCCAGCCTGGGACAAAAAAAATGAGTGGTCATTGGCATTTTGAAGAAGAGCGTTGTGTGGAGAGGGCCATTCATCAAGAGCCATATCAGGGAGAGCATCAGTCAGCCTGCAGGGAGATAGCTAAGGGATTAAATATCTGACCTCACTTTCCTCCATCCTCAATGTTCCCCATAAACTGAACCAACTGGAAATTTTAAGGCCAAGGGAGCCCATTGATGTGGGGACTCCAAGGGCACAGCAGGAGGGAAGGATGGAGAGAGGATTTGTCTGGGTAAACAGAAGATATTCAGCACACTTCGGTAGACTTGTTTTCTCATTTTATTTATTATTTTAAAAATAATATTTGGAATTTATTTATTTATTTTTGGCTGCGTTGGGTCTTCTTTGCTGCACACAGGGTTTTTCTAGTTGTGGCGAGAGGGGGCTACTCTTCGTTGCAGTGCACGGGCTTCTCATTGCAGTGGCTTCTCTTGTTGCGGAGCATGGGCTCTAGGTGCGTGGGCTTCAGTAGTTGTGGCACAAGGGCTCAGTAGTTGTGGCTCATGGGCCCTAGAGCGCAGGCCCAGTAGTTGTGGCGCACGGGCCTCATTGCTCTGTGGCATGTGGGATCTTCCCGGACCAGGGCTCGAACCTGTGTCTCCTGCATTGGCAGGCGGATTCTTAACCACTGCACCACCAGGGAAGTCCTTGTTTTCTCATTTTAAAAACAAGGAAATAAGATGAAAAAAACCTCTACTTTTCTTTCTGGTTGTTATATTCTGAGTGGATTTTCTGCATTAACTGGTTTCACTTTCTCAGACCTTTATGCTGGGCTACAGGGCAACAGCAGTCAAGCACTCCAGAGTACCAGATATTATAGACCAATGTTCCGACTCAAAATCATATTAGTTGGTAAATAATATGTTAAATTTAAAAGTCCAGAAACAGATCCATACACATATGAACCATTCATTTTATGACAAAAGTAACACTGCAGAGCAATGGAAAAAGGATAGTCTTTGTAATAAATCATGCTGGATCAGTTGTATAACTTTATGGAAAAAATACATACTAACCTGTACCCTATACACAATTCCATATGGACAGTTGAGCTACATGTAAAACAAAACAAAAAATAAAACTTCTAAAGAAAACATCGGAGAGTGGTGTAGAGCAAAAGTACGGACAAAAGATTTGAACAGCACTTCCCAAATGGTCCATAAATGTAACAGAAGGGTTCAGCCTCATCAGTTATTATCAGAATGACTAACATGACAAAGTTATGCAATGATAATTTCATAGTTGTCATTACATACTGACAATTACAAGGGTTGGTAAGGATGTAGAGCAACTGGAACTCATATATTGCTAGGGAGTGTGGAGATTGGTACAGTCACTTCGGAAAACTGCTTTCTAGTATCTAATAAAGTTGATCATACACAGAACCCATGACCCAGAATAGCTAGGAATATCCACAAAAGAAATGCATGCATATGTTCGCTTAAAGACATATATACTCAAGAATATTCATAGCAGCATTCTCTTTAAGAGCCAACAATTTAAAACAGCCCAAGTGGAAATCAATAGTAGAATGGATATATGACTTGTGGTGTATTTATATAATGAAATACTAGTACAGAGCAATAAAAATGAATAATCGTTACATGCAGCAACAAGCTTGAATCTCATAAAAAATACGCAGAAAAGTATATACAGAATTACTACATTTATACAGACTTTAAAAATAGGCAGAGCAGTAAGCCATGGTGTCAAAAAGCAGAGTTATGCTTTCCTTTTGGAGAGATATAGGGTCTGGGTGGGGCATGAGGGCAACTAATTGAGGCTGGTAAATTTTTGTTTCTTGATCTTGGTCATGGTTCTGTGGGTGATTTCACATATGAAAGCTCTTTGAGCTGGACACTAGTTTATGTTTGTTTCTGTAAATAAAGACTTACTGACATCAATAAGTAAGTGTTATCATTTAATACAGCTTTTTCCTTTTTAAAAATAAAAGCAGGGGCAGGAACCCAAACACCAGCCCTTTGCTTTTCAACACTAATGTAAAGATCAGGATTACAGCATGTCTGTATTGCCATTGAGGAATTAAAAGCAGTGAATGATTTCAAACAGGCTTTCTGTGAACAGGTGTTCAAAACCAGAAAGGTTTCCTAAGTCATTTGTAAAATCAACTTTCACTGCAGTCTAGAGCCCCGGTACTGTGTCAGGTATCATATGCAATGAGATTTTTTTTTTCGCCCACATTTCTGTCTGCTAAAGAAAATAAATCTATTTGACAGAACAAAAAATTGTCTCAAATGAAAACGTCAAAAAAAAAGGGCAGCGTTATTCTCAACTCTGAGTGCCTCAGAGAAAAAGAATATGAGGTTTAAAATAAAGAGTTCTCTGTCCTGAGAAAGATTAAATTTTTACCTACTCTCTCAGCAAGCTCATTTATTAAGTTCCAACTATTTCTAACCAGTAATTTCAGTGACTTACCGGAAAGACACATCAACATAGACTAATGATAAAAATAACAGCCATAACCAAAACACCCAAAACAAGAGCCAAGTTGAAGATGAGTGAGAGGCAGTTTTACCATAAAGTCTATTACACCAAATTTACTCCAGCTGTGTACCACATTTCACTCTTACTGCCCTAGTGGTCAAGGTGAAACAGAAATTTAATAAATTATTTAGCTCTCCTTTAAGAAAAAAGAAAGAAAATGAAGGAAGGAAGTGTGCTAGTCCAATGTGAGGGACAAACATACCCAGCATATTAAAAGAAATTAATCAGGAGGATTGTTTGTATAAGGTTTTTAAACATTATACTAAAAACTGTCATTGTAGCCAGTTTTATAGTGTATAAATTATCTCTGGCAAAAGGCAAAGCCATAACAACATTAAATCATGGTTTCTTGAAGGCACAGGGTAATATATGTGCTCCTGATGATTTAACTTGGCATTGAAGTGATTCTGTAGTGTCCAGGGCAAGCGATGGGTCTGTGTAACCCAGGTGCCTTGGCCATACCACTCTGGGGGCAAAAGTAGAGCAGCGCAGCATGGTTTGTCTGACTGCTCCCAGCTGACACTGCAGAGTCCCCCCAGGTGTTCATGGGCATCCGCGGGGATGGCCGTGTGTGCTCTCCTGCATGGCCCTCTCACCTACCACGTGACTCCTGCACCCAGCTTTCCTCGTCTATGGCTCCCTGTGGTGACGTTTGTGTTTGGGCGTGATGTATTCATTTCCACTGAAGATACCAATGTTACTGAGCTGTGATAGCCGTGCTTCAAAGCACTTATTATGGATTACTGATCTCTCTCTTTTGTGCCTACTGAATGTGTTGTTTCCCTCCCATTTGTCTTTCCAGACTGGGCTCCGGTGGTCTTAGCACAAACTCTATCCATCCTGGGTTCCAACCCATTTCAATCCCAATCCCAGTCAGAGGCACCATAACTCCCTCTTGTGCTGTCCTCTGGGCCATTGAACAGCTGCCACTGGGGCTCCCAATATGGTCACCTTCTTACATATTTACTGTCTCCTGTCCTTTGGGATCTAGTTCCTGGGGGCAAGACCAGAAATGTTCTGATTCAGAGCAAAGTGTGGGGCTTATCATTTTCCTCTCTGAACCAAGTTGTGTACCAGATATGCTTTCCCTAGAAAAAGCCTGTCCCGGGAGGGGGGATTATCTGCCAGGAATGCCAGGTACATGTGAATCCAGGGGGAACATAGTTTGAACTTGAGCAGAGACTCCAGCAGTAACAGCACGTCCCTAATACCATTCCTTCCAAATGTTTGTCTGCTGCTTAGATCTTGTCTAAAGCCAGGCTCTTCCAGAAAGTGCACATTTTTCTTCTGATCTTGCATCATCCCAGAGCAGCACCTCCATTTAAATAACTGTAGTCACAGTTGCTTAATGCCTGCTTCACACTGGGCACTTTGAGGCCCTATTTCTGCTTTTCAAAATCACTCTGCAAGGGAAGTGCTGTTGTCCAAATTTTAACAATGAAGAGGTTATTGCTTAATCATATGGTAGCTCTGTTTTTAATTTTTTGAGCAATCTCCATACTGTTTTCCACAGTGGCTACAGCAATTTACATTCTCACCAACAGTGCACAAGGGTTCCCTCTTTTCCACATCCTGGCCAGAACTTGTTATTTGTTGTCTTTTAATAATCATTCTGACACGTGTGAGGTGAAAGCTCGTGGTTTTGATTTGCATTTTTCTGATGACTAGTGATGTTAACCATCTTTTAATGTGTTTCTTTGCCACCTGTGTGTCTTCTTTGGAAAAATATCTATTCAGATCCTCTGCCCATTTTTTAATTGAGTGATTTTTCTTTGATGTTGAGTTGTATGAGTTCTTTGCAATTGTACTCCTTGGTATTTATCCGAAGAAAACAAAAACACTAAATAGAAAAGATATATGCACCCCTATGTTCATTGCAGTGTTATTTACAACAGTCAAGATATGGAAGGAACCTAAGTGCCCATCAATAAATGAATGGATAAAGAAGATGTGATACACACACACACACACACACACACACACACACAATGGAATATTACTCAGCCATGAAAAAGGATGAAATCTTGCCATTTGTGACCACATGGATGAAACTAGAGGGTATTATGCTAAGTAAGATAAGTCAGAAAGAGAAAGATAAATACTGTATGATTTCACTTATAATGTGGAATCTGAAAAATAAAACAAATGAACAAACAAAACAGAAATAGAGTCATAGATAGAGAACAAACAGGTGGTTTCCAGAGGGAGAGGGGAGTAGGGGGAGGAGAGAAATAGGTGAGGGAGATTAAGAGGTACAAACTTCCAGTTATAAAATAAATGAGTTATAGGTAGGAAATGTACAGTGTAGGGAATATAGTCAATAATTATATAATATCTTTGTATGGTGACAGATGGTAACTAGACTTATGGTGGTGATCATTTTCAAATGTATAGAAATACCAAATCTCTGTGTTGTGTAATAGGAACTACCATGATGTTGTACATCAATTACACTTTAAAATCAACCAACCAACCAAACTCATAGAAAAAGAGATCAGATTTTTGGTTACAAGTGGTGGGGGCTTGGGTGAGGGGGAATTGGATGAAGGTGTTCAAAAAGTACAAACTTCCAGTTATAAGATAAATAAGTACCAGAGATGTAACATACAACATGATAAAAATAATTAATACTGCTGTGTGTTATATATGAAAGTTGTTACGGGAGTAAATCCTGAGTTCTTATCATAAGGAAAATTTTTTTCTATTTCCTTAATTTTGTATCTGTATGAGAGGATGGATGTTCACTAAACTTACTGTGGTAATCATTTCATGATGTGTATAAGTCAAATCATTATGCTGTACACCTTAAACTTATACAGTGCTGTATGTCAATGATATCTCAATAAACTGGAAGAAAAATAAATAATAAAAGATTTTGCACATCAAAATAAATAAATAAAGATGAAGAGGTTAAGTAGTGAGGTTAAGTGACTTGCCCACGGCAACGGTGAGTGAGTGGTAGAGATATAACTCAATCCCAGATTCGTGGGAAACAAGCCTAGCCTTGTCTTGATGAAAACAGTTCAGTATCACACAGTCCTTGGAACCAGAATCTTCTTATGAACGGCTCTCTTAAGACACATTCAAATAATTTCATCTCCTTCTCTGAGAATTTAAGAGACAGATATGCACTCCCAAACACACAGCCTCTCGAGTCTTGGTATAAAGTCTGTTCCTGGCCCTCTTGCCTTTGGACATCAATTTCATGCCATCATCATTTTCTAATTGAAGACAGCTTCCAGATCTAGTATACTAGGAGTATATTCTAGGATTGATCAATTCAAATTCCTTCCTTTTGCATGGTTCATTCTTATAGAAAACCCTGGGCCTATTCAGGCTGAGAAGGACCTCTCTCCCACGTGTCATGTTAGCACCCCTGCCAAAGTTCTTCCCCTGAAATCCACATTTCTTGGTATCTCTCTCTGCCCTTTCCCCACTCCCAGTTCCAATTAGGAATTCCTGTGCAGCTCACACTTGCCTCTGTGGTGGAGTATGTAACCATCTTCTGATCATGTGACTGATTAACTCAGCTTAGGCCAGGAGTGCCACCCTTGAACTAGATTGAGCCCCAGGACTCTTTACAAGACTGCTGGGGCAAAGATACTATCTCTTCTTCTTTGGCTAGATCTGAACAAGGAATTGTGTAGCCATGGAGTTGCTTATGGCTCTCTTGGGACTGTGAGGGGACCCAGTCTTAGAATACAGTCAATACCCCAGAAGACGGTGGAGAAATGGAAAAGAAACACAGTGACTGAGCTGCTGAGAAGGAGCTTGTCTGAAGCAAGTGCTCCCCTGGGGTTTTCAATCATGTGAACGAATAGATTTCCTTTCTTGTTTGGGCCTGATTGAGCCAGATTTTCTGTTGTTTGCAATACAAGCATCTTAAATATACATTGTGCAATGATGAGTCATGTTTTTAATGTTCTCTCACTAGACTGTGGGCTTCTTGACCCCTGAGAGAAAATTGGTTGAATGGATGAATGGGCAAAAGAAATGAGGAAAGAGAGGCCATTTGCTCACGTGTGTTGAGGGCTTAAGGCCATTGCCGTTTCACTAGCTATTTGTTTCTCTTCCTGATTCATGGACATTTACCAATTCCTCAAGAATCTTCAGTACTGATATCCATGGTTAGAAACATGTTTATCTTGGTGGTAAGGAGCCCAGCTCCACCAGATATCATTAAATCTTTGCAAACCAAGGAATAACTCAAAGAGAATCCTCAGGATAAACTTGCATCTCTTATCACACAATAAACGGAAGCTTTGACTCACCTATTTTTGTATCAGGGTCTTGGCAATAAAGCACTTGGGACATGGATGCCTGTGGAGCCTCTCTGCAGGGCTGTTGCCAGTAGACTCCAAACTCAGTGGGATTGGTAATTGGAGGCATCAACAGCCTCCTGCTCCACAAATAAAATCACAGGGATGAAAGTGGTGACGGTAGTTTAAGTAGATGTGGGTCTTTTGTTCTTTACTTTGTGGCTCTAATGAATCGCTGATGCTTTTATGTGCATTTATGTGCACCCCACCCCATACACCCATTCAAGGCAGCAGTGTCGCTCAACAGTCTCAAAATAAAAAAGTGAGGTTGTCACTGAAGCCCCAGGAGAAAAAGAACATGTGCAGGGATAGATTTCTTGCTGTTTCCCCTGGTTTTGCTTGCCCTGGCTTTTGCCCCCTCCCCCTTTCACACCTCAAAGCCCCCTCCCCTTCACACCTCCCTTTCACCTTTCACACTCCCCTCCCTGCAACACAGAAAGAGGAACAGCTTTGCTCTTTGGGAAATGTTGGTCAGGAGGAAATGCCCTGGTTTTGGCCTTTGCTTTCACAGCATCAAAGGTCAGGGGCAGTAAACACTGGGGAGGAAACATTGCATGCATAACTTTAAGTTAGCAAATCAGAATTAAGGGCTTTCAGACAGCAGTGACGAGCAAATAATGGGTGACAGAAAGTGTTGCTCAAGAATCAGATTCTAGGCCAGGCTCTGCCACCATTTTTGAAACTCTTGGCAAGTCCTTATGCTTCTCTGGACCTTGATTTCTTCAATAGCAACACAGGGAGGTTCTGGATAACAAAATAAGGCAAAATGGCTGCTACCATCTCAATACATCCTGCTGGCTACAAGAAAAAGAATGAAAGCTATTTTTTCCAGTTCCTCCAGGGTGTGTCCCACCAACCCCAGTAGCTGCCAGGGAGCTTGTCTCCTGAACCTTCTCATCCCCACAGATGTCCAACAGCCTCCTGTCCTCACTCAGAGTCTCATTTCCAAAAGGCTCATGCTTCCTGCCATGCTGTCTCATCTAGGAATAGATAAAAGGAATATTCACTTGGTATGTGCTATGGTCTGAATGTTTGTATTCCCCCCAAGTTCATATGTTGAAATCCTAACCTCCAAAGATGAAGGTACTAGGAGGTGGGGGCCTTTGGGAAGTGCTTAGGTCATAAGGGTGGAGCTTTTATGAGTGGGATTGGTGCCTCATAAAAGAGGCTCCAGAGAAAGCCCTAAACCCTTCCACCATGTGAAGATATGTCTGCGACCCAGAAGAGGGCCCTCATGCTGGTGCCCTGATCCCAGACTGCCATCCTCAAGGACTGTCAGAAATTCATTTCTGTTGTTTATAAACTACCCAGTCAGTGGTATTTTATTATAGCTGTCCAAATGGACTAAAGCAGATGTCCAAATTGTGAGAATCACAACTGAAAGACCACCTGAAGGGGTGTCACAAAGAACCATACACCTGAAAAGTACTATCCATCCACCATTCTATCAACAACCATTCATTCATTCACTCGTTCAACAAATATTTATGTTGAATTCATTCACTCACTCAACATGTATTACACTGCCAAGATTTGGGGGTTCAAGAGTAAATAAGGTGTGGACATTCCTTTCTCGTTTAGTTTAGTGGGAGACACATGTTAATAAGTAGCCCTAAAAACATTACAATGAAATTGCTTTTGACAGAGAAGCCATGGAGTGCTATGTCAGTGCACATGAGGGGCAACTATGTCCCTAGACTTTCCAAAGAAAATGATATATAAGGAGTTAGCAGAGAAAGAAGGGATGGGGGAGGGTCTACAGGGAGTGTTCCAGGCAGGAACGGCCTGTATGAAGGCTGGAAGGTGAGACCAGACACAGTGGATTACAACAGAGATTGCATGAGGATGGGTGTGTAGATGCGGGGAAGCTTGAATCCTGTGGTAGTAATAAGGCACGTCTGTGGATTCTTGAGCAAGAGAGTGGCATGATAAAAATGCTTTAGGAAAACAATTAGTCTGTTTCGTATATTCAGCATGCATCAGAGGTGACAGAAACCAGAGGCAGGGAGAGGAAGCAGGGGTACTGGCAATAAGGAAGACAAGGACCAGAGTGCCGTCCATGAAAACAGAGTAAAGAACTGGAAGCCAGACTGTCTCTCAGATGAGCCTATGCTGCACCAGGAGAGCTGGAAGAGAACCCTGCTAAGTAATAAATGAGCCTACGAATTGCCATCCATTGGGTGGAATCTGCTGTATATTCACCTGGACTTATTTATCTTCCTGGTTTTCAAACTGTGTCCAAAGATCCCTAGGGTTTCCCCAGAGGTGCTTTAGAGACTCCATTAAGCCAGGTTGATTCTACGTTGATCTATTTTGGACAAATAGAAAACCTAGTCTACTTTTTCACAAGGTACATGTTCTATGCAAAGCCATCGTTCTTGGTACTTATTAATTTTTGATATATGTTTGTGTCCAGACCACCATTCTCTCTTGGAAGTTTCTTAGCAATATCCCATCCAAGCTCCCACTAAAGATGTGATCACTCTTTTTCTGATGTTCTGTTTTCTGCTGTTCTTCACCCACTACCTAATTCCAAACCCAAAGAAAACCTGTTCTTAACATCTCTCCCATTTTAATTCTCTTTAAGCTCTTCTCTGGAGAGTGGAAAAAATTTATTATTGTTATCAACAGCAATCATAATAAAGCATGAAAACTGACTGATGAGTTTTTAGTTCAGCCACACCTCTTGAAGAGAAACAGAAAACAAAAACAAAACTTTTCCTTGACTAGAATGATCATTTGTCAAAGGAAATAACAGAAATCCTGCACTTTGTGGGAGGAAGGGGGCAGATAGGAGGGAGGTAGAGGATGCTCAGGCACGATGCTTGGCTCAGAGAAGTTGTTCAATAAATGTTGGGTTCATAGTTTTTTCCACTCATTCTACAAACATGAACTCTGATCTCTAGGAGGAGTATTTAGTTGTCTCTTGGCAATACTAACAAAGTCACTGTACAAATGATGTCTAGTGTCTATCCGCTGGCTTGATTTCCTGAGTTACCCGAGTTCTGCACAGTGAGCGAGAATCAAAGGCTCTCAGACCTGGACCGGGCCTTTAAAAATGACCCAAAGTCAGCTGCCCAGGAAGATCTCTCCCAAGTGCTGCGAGTGTGTTTGGACATGTCCAGCCTCTCTGTCTTCGGACAACTCTGCTAGAAAACTCTTCTTGATATTGAGCTGAAATTAATCAGCCCACAGCTTCTCTCTATTGCAGGGGTGGGGGACTGGGAGGCAGCACAGAATTATTCTAACTCCTCTCCCCATCAGCAATCCTTTGAATATTGGAAGTTTCCTACCACTAGGAAACTGCCTTTAGGTTGATTCCAGTCTATTATTAACCAGCATCCTTTGAGTAAATTCATCCAACCTGTAAATAATCCACTTAATTTCATTTTTATCCTGTGAATAATTTTCCCTCTTGAACAAAATAATATCATGAAAATTTTGTCAAATGACTTGGACAAGCCCAGAAACACCAAGGTTGCTGTGTTTTCTTTCTCTAGCTATCCAGGAAAATATCACAGTAGAAAATGTGTTCTCTGTGGACTCCTGCAGGTTCCTAGTGATTATAACTCTTTCACCTATGTGTTTAGAACTCACCTTAATCACCCGCTTGGGAACCTCATTGAGAAACAGAAATTTTTATATTCTAAAAGAACCCTACTCAATTAACTAAGGTAATGCTAGTAATTGAAGCAGATAAATCCCCACATCTCAGTGGTTTAATCCAGTAGCATATATTTCTCACTCATGTGAAGTCTGTAAGGGGCATTCCTGATTAGTGAGTGGTTCTATTTCCAAACAGTAATTCAAAGCTCTTTGTTCCTTCTCTCTTGTAATTCCACGATTTTCCTAACTGATATGCCTGATACAAAGGATAATGCAGGATTAGATGAAAAAGAATTCAGTAGAAATAACAAGGAGAATTTCAGACTGACAGGGGAAGAAAAAAATAAAAAACAAAAATAGCAGGGATGCAAAGAAATACAGAGTATATGGCACACTCAAACTAGGGTATGGGGAAGGCTTGTAGACAGGAACCATGCCTTCAGTTGAGGGATGAGGCCGACATGCCAATGACACAAGGAGGGAGCCGGGAAATGTATATCCTGACACCTGGCCTCACTCTCCTCCTGCAGGGATCCACATTGTCCAAACAGAACAATTAGCCAAAGGGCAGGGGAATTCACTGATGTTTTCCCCACAGGTTGGTCTTCAGGACACAAAATGGGGGAGGAGGGTAAGAGTGTGTATGCAGAGGCAAACAGAAGACAGTAGCACAAGAATCACTAACCACTTTTGAAGTGAGAGTAGCACAAACTGACTTGTGCTTTACAGAGATTAATTGGGTGGCAGTGGAAACAAAGATTGGAGTGGGGAGATATTGGAGACAGGAAGATTCTTAGGGAGGCAAGGGCCAGGACAGGGCAACGGTAGGACAAGAGGCAAGGGCTAAATACTAGAATCAGTGAATTGTTGGATATGAGAAGCAAGAAAAGAGTTGAAGGGGACCCTAAAACTATAGTTTTAAAAGGAAGATGATGAGTTCATCTGGGGACATGTTGAGTATAAATTGCTGTGGGACAACCATATGGAGATGTCCTGAGTCAGCCCAGCCCCATGGGAACTGATTTTGTCATCTGGCTCTGCTGCTTTCTGGAAAGCTCTCACAAGATAGTAAGACCTGGTCCAAAGTGAAATCATAGATGCCTATTTAAATCATCTCTCTCTTTAAAAAATCTCTGGGTAGCAAAAGCTATTTTATATGATTTCTATATCTTTAAGAATTATTTATTTCATGCTACATTGCATTGTTTTCCAGAAGACATATGCTATAAAGGAGTTCAAGGCAACATTTGCTACCTGAAATTTAAATTGCACTTAAAAGTGCCTGTTGGAGTATCTCCCAGAAGGATGGAACTGAATCAGAGCTTGTAAAAGTTAGCGTTAGTCTCAAAAGCATGTTTTAAAACACAGATTGTCTCTGAATTCATTGCTTAAAAACATAAAAATCAATGTAACAGTTCACCAGGCTCAGACTCTTGCTTGCCAAATATTTGTCTAAAATTAAGGTCACTTTGATATTATAACAAACCCAATATTTGAGCTTATTCTTGACTGAATGTTGAAAACAACTTTTAAGAAACATGAACTGTAACTCTAAATTGAACCTAAGTAAACAAACCTGGAATTTAATGTGGACGGCCTTAATCTACGTGTAGTCCCACAATTCCACTCATCTTTTTAATATCTTTACAGTCAACTATCTACAATAATTATCTTTCTAAAGGGATTTGGTTGATTTTAGTTTGAACTGTTTTAAATAGAAATATACAACCATTTTTATATCTTCATACTTACGCACTGAAGTAATTACTCTTATATTAAGGCAGCTTTAATACCAATGACAAAAGATCAGAAAAACACTTCAAAAATAAAATGACTTAAAATTGCAGATAAGATTCAGGATAAAGTAGGCATGGGATATTTAATCCTGCATGTGATATCTCACAAATCTAACTGGTGTTATGAACATCTACTCTGACAACATTTTCAGTAAGTGAGTCACATTTCAAGGATGGTTGACTTTTCAGGGTCCTCAGTAGATTGGAAACTGTCCATTTCTTCTAAAAAGAAGTTTCTCTGACAATAAAGAAGTATGAGATATTTTGGGGCCTCAGTTACTGCTGCCCTAATTATCAGCTATTCTAAACAGCATAGGCTGGGTTATGCTGTAACAGCAAATAACCTTAAACTCTCAGTAGTTTAAAACAGTGTTCATTTCTCATTCAGGTGTTATGTTCATCACCCTTCAGCAGGGGCCTCTGCTCCACATGTGTACTCAGGGAGCTAGGCTGGTGGGCCCTCCATTAACTGGAACGCTGCTGATGACAATGACATGGGGAATAATCGCTGGTAAACTTCTTAAAGATTTCCGCTTGAAAAACATACATATCACTTCCATTTATATGTCATTGGCCAAAGCAAACAATATGGCTACATCTAACATCAGGAGAGTAGGGAAGAGTAATTCTACTCATGCCCAGAGAAGGAGAGTTGGAAATATTGGTGAAAAGCACCAGTGTCTACCATACCAACGTTTGTTCGAATTTTGTTTTTAGTTTCAACAATGAGTTGCCAGATCAAGTGCAATTGTAGAGGACTGAATTTTGCATTCAGTTCTGGATTTCAAGGACAAAAACATTGCTAGAATCAACATGAATTTGGTTATCTTGACACAGATTGGCCTGCCTGATATGGAAAGTTGCAGAAACGGTAGGAACATAACCCTAGTGAGCAATGGGTTTGTGGCCACTGGACACGTCAGAGTGAGATACATTCCTTTTGGAAGAGTGATCTGCCTTCTGATCCCTCTCCTCCCAAAGTTGCTCATTCTCGAACAGCTCTAGCATTTTTACTCTGGAAATGCTGCATATATTTGTTGCTTAGGGAACTAATTCCTGTCGAATGGTTTTAATTTTCTTTTTAACTCCTCATTTTTTGGTATCATCTGTATTTAGTTGAGGATAGTTTGGGAGGACATTAACTGAACTATTCTAGTTCTCCTTTTCCAATTCATTACTTTTTATTTTGGATCAACTGACTTTTACCCCTCTGTTTTTAAATTTTTTCCCCCCTAACTGGCTCACAATGTTGATTCTTAGGATTTTTGAAGAATCTAAGAATTTGGCATTGATTGCATTGTCCCGAATTGAACTCAAACACACACTGATTTCCCTGTCACTGATTTTTTATTTGTTTAAATTTTTTCTGAAACCAGGTGGGGTACAACTGAAGGGTTTTTTGTTTGTTTGCTTGCTTGCTTGCTTGTTTTAATTTAAAAAAGGCAATCTCCATATGGAAGAGCTTCTTCTAAATTTTGAACAATCAAGGAATTCCTTTAAACTGTTCTATAATCAGGAAGCATCAGAGCTTGGAGTCAATTTAAGCCCTAGTTTGCTTTGAGGACAGACAGGATGAAAGCTCAACTTGGCAAAGAGAAAGAGCTGGCTTCAGGACAGAGTGTAAGCCAAATCTTTATGGAGGGTTCCATCCACCAATGGGCTATGGAATTGCTGGTTTGCTGGCTCTTAGTGATTTCTGGAGGAGAAAGAGGGAAAAGAAGGCACTAGTCAAGTCCTATTCTCATAGAGCTCCTCCTTCCCTCTTCCTAAGGACAAATTATTTAAAAAGTTAGTATTCCTTTCACCCAGTCAGAGTGAGTATAAATAAAAGCCCACATGCCAATCACCCATAGTTTGAGTTTTATAAGGCAAATTAAAGTCTCATTAAATAATTAATACACTATATTTTTTAGAGCAGTTTTAGGTGCACAGCAAAACTGAGCAGAAAGTACAGAGTTCCCATGTACCCCATCTCCACACATGCACAACATCCTCACCATCCATATCCTGCACCACAGTGGTACATTTGGTTACTCCTTCACTGAAGGAATATGATCTTCCTTTCGTTATGCAGATCTGAGTTTCTGACTTATTATCCCTTTTCTTTCTTTAAAGAACTTCTTCTAACATTTCTTGCAAGTCAGCTCTACTGGCAAAACATCCCTTCAATTTTTATTTGAGAAAGTCTTTATTTCTCCTTCACTTTTGAAGGAGAATTTTGTAGGGAACAGAATTCTATGTTGGTGGTGTTTTTCTTGCAACATTTTAAATATTTCACTCCACTCTCTTGCACATATGGTTTCTGATAAGTCAGATGTAATTCTTATTTTTGCTTTCCTATAGGTAAGCTGTTATTTTCCTCTGGTTTCTTCCCATATTTTTTTCTTTGTCTTTGATTTTTTAAAATTTAATTGTATTTATTTATTTTGGCTGTGCTGGGTCTTAGTTGCGGCATTCAGACTCTTAGTTGTGGCATGCATGTGGGATCTTGTTCCCTGACCAAGAATCAAACCTGGGACCCCTGCTTTGGGAGTGCAGAGTCTTACCCACTGAACCACCAGGGAAGTCCCTGTCTTGGATTTTTTGATGTTTGAATATGATGTGCCTGGGCATAGGGTTTTTTTGTTGGGTTTATTTTTTTTTTTGTATTTATTCTTTAGTATTTAGTATATTTTAGTATTTATTTAGTATTTAGTATTTATCCTGAGTTGTGTTCTCTGAACCTCCTGGGTATGTGGGATGGTGTCTAATATTAATTTGGGGGTAATTTCTCAGTTATTATTGCTTCAAATATTTCTTTTCTTTTTTTCTTTCTTGTCCTTCTGGTATTTGCATTATGCCTATGTTCCACCTTTTGTAGTTGTTTTTTTGTAGTTGTAGTTGTTCCATGGTTCTTGGATATCCTGTTCTTTTTTTTTTTTTTTTTCAGTCTTTTTTCTCTTTGCTTTTCAGAGCCCACATTCTAGAATTCTGTGTCTCAACTGCCCAGTGATTTCCCTTCATCCCCACTGCTATGGTGCAGCACACACATATACACTGAGGGAGCTCTATGGTAAGGATTACTCAGCCATGACTGAGTGAGGTGTAGGCATCCATGTGTCTGTCTTTCCCTTTGGGCACTCAACCTCCCCTCTGCTGCCTTTCAGTCTGGAACATGGCCTGGGAAGCCAGAGTTGTTCAGAGAATGGGCTCTATTTTTGTGTGTCTAGGCTCCTTTAGTCATTACTTCCATGAACTTAGGCTGGTCATTTAATTTCTTTTGCTTCAGTTTCCTCAACTGTAAAATGGGCATGATGATAATAGGACTGAAATGTAAAGTATGTAGCAAAAGATGCTATTCCTTTATTCCTTGCTAATACTGGCCACATATATTGAGGGCTACCAAGTGCCTGGTGCTGTTCGGAGTGCAGGTTTTGGTAGGTAGAATAAGGAGAGATGGTGTGATGTGAGAGTGAGGGGTGCTAAGGACATGACATGAGAGAAAAAGAAAGAGCACCAAAAAAGGAGTTAAGAGTCGCAGAATGGCCAAAGCTGAAGTTCAGTTCAAAACAAACTGCATTTCTTTTGCAGTTCCAATTTTCCTAGACCAACTCCTGACTGATTATCCAGAACTTCTAAACACCAGGAATGTGGATGAGGGAGGGAGTGAGAACCGATATCCCAATTCTCCCCACCTCTCCCTCCAAGGAATCCAGGGCTTCAATTGGACCCTTTTTAACTCCTCACTCTTGTACTGTCTTCCTGGCAGGGGCTCTGTGACCCCACTTACTTGAACAAATGAAGGCAGCTCAGATTCAAAGTTCTGAGTGTTTTTCGCCATGTTCCAGCTGAGTCATCCAGGTCAGCACAAGGTTTTCCTAGTCCAGGATGTGGAAGATGGCATTTTAACTGCAGCTGGAGATTTCACAAATCCAGAAAATGCCAGAGGAAAGGACTAAGGGAGTAACCGAGGGCGGGTCATGTGAGCAGCAGCCCTCCTTAACATTTCTTCAGGGCTTCCCAACCAGCCAGGGACAAACACAGGAGAGGTTCAGTGACCTTTGCAGGATCGCACAGTTCAAAAGAAAATGGTGGGGCTTCCTGATGCACATTTCTTGATTTGTTTGTTTGTTTTTTAATGACCTGTTGACTACCTCCTGCTATTTGAACTGTTCCAGTTTTCCAGCCTGATCAGACTACAATTGCATAAGAAAAAGCATAAGAATATTCTTACAATCTCAAGGCAGAAAAGGATGTCTTCAGTAAGACATGGAGGAATCAACTGCAAAAGAAAATATTATTTATGGTGGGATTTTTTGGATATAAATTTAAAAATTTTAATGTAGTCAAATTTATCAAAGAGTAAACACCAGCTACTGACTGGGAGAAGATAACTGACCCTCATAATCACCAAAGCAAAAATATCCAGCCCATAAGAAGAATTCCTACATCAATAGGAAAAAAAAGCTAAAATTTCCAATAGAAAATAGGCTAAGGACATAACCCAGCAACACACATAAGAGGAACCAGAATAAGAAATAAATATGAGCAATGCTCTGTCTTATTAGAAATCCAGAAAATTCAATTAAACAACTGTGAGATCTCAATTCTCCAGACTATCTCTAATACTTAGGGATGTCAGACTTTTCCTTTTTTGTCAATCTGATGAGTATGAAATGGTAACTCTTATGTAATGCCGGCAGGGATGTGAATTGGTACAACCAATGTGGAGAATAATTTGATAACATATAAAGATGTGTCTACAGTTAGAGTCATCAATTTTATTCTATGTGTCTACTTCTCAGAGATTTTCACATATATACAAGGATACACAGGTGAGAAAGTTTCATTTGTGGCATGTTCATCATTGTGAAAAACTGGAAATAACATAAATATCCATCAACAGAAGAGTGTATCAGTAAATTGTGGTATATTCACACAGTGGAAGCTTCTATAGCAGCTAAAATTAACGAAATAAAGCTACATGTATGTATCTACAGGTATAAATCTCAAAGACATTATTGATGAGAAAAGCAAGTTGCAGATGGATAGCATACTGTTGATATCATTTCTATAAAGATTTTAAACATGCAAAACCATAGTAAATACTGTTAATGGATACATATACATGTGGTAAAGACATTTCTTGGGAAAAATAAATACAAAATTGAAGATAGTGTTGGCTTCTATGAGGAGCAAAGGAGGGAAATGAGACTGGAAGAGATACACAGGAGGCTTCAACTCTGTCTGAAATGCTTTTCTTTTTTTCTTAATGTTTTGCCATATTTTATTAAATCTTTAAAAAAAAGTTCTGAAGCAATCTATATGGTGGATACATAGGAGTAATGTTATTCTCTGTATTTCTCTATAGTGTGAAGTATTTCATAGTAATAAAAGAGAAAGAAATATCTCCAATGACAATGTGTAGATTATTTTGGAGGAGTAAGTCTGGGGATAAGGAGACCAATTAACCTGGTTAAGAAGCTGTGGCAATAAGGTGAGTAATTGTGAAGGGCCCAGATTATGGCAAAGGAGTGGGGATGGAGGGGAAGACATTTCAAAGGTAGAATCAACAGAGGTTGGGGATTCATTTTATGTGGGAAATTAGAAAAAAGAAAGAATCAAAGACGAGCCAAGAGATTGACACCTTGAAAGGCGAGTTGGCTGATACAGTTGGGAATACAGGAGGAAGATAGGCTGCGGCTGGCAGAATTGACAGGTTGGGTTTGAGGGATCCATGGGTCACTCAAGCACAGCCGTCCGGTAGAAATGTAGGCCTAGCCCTGGAAAGGGTGTCAATTAGGTTTCAGCCCTGTATCTTACATGTGCCCAGGCATTTATGTATCTACCCATACACATGACTCAGGAATTTCTTCAAGCTGCCACTCTTCCTTCTCTGATGGCTTAATCGTCATATCAACTCCATCTTCTTTGGAGGATTACTGGTTTGACTCTCCATTCTGATGTCATATACTCTGACTGCTCTTTTTCTTTCCAACCTCTCATTTCTTGCTGATAGCTCCTACTACCAAACCCACCAGAAGCCAGAGGGCAAAGGGGAGTTGGTTGATGATGCAGCCTGTAAGAATCAGCCTTCTAGGGCTCAGAGCAAGACAGAGAAGGGTGGAGAATCGATCCTTGGTGGATGTGAGGGGACACCAATGGAGAATAGCCAGGATAGCCATGTTTGGTCCAAGAGTGAGAACATAACTTAATCCCTGTCAGCAGGAGGATGCTGTGCTATGACTAGATCAGCCTAGACTATGGGTCACAGGCCGGGGGAAGAGGGTTTGTTACCGGAGGCAGGAAATTAAGGAAACTTGCTAGGCCTTGAAAATCTACTACAAAGTCCAAATGAATAGTCTACTACAGTCATGCATGCAGATGTAGTAGGAAAAGCACAGGAGTGCTTACTTTAAAAGAGGATGTAGTGAGGAGAGGAGATGGACAAAGCCAAAGATATACCCAACTAAAGTACTGACATTTAGGGAAGAACTCCCAGAAGAAGAAATGTTCACAAAGTGACTGAGAATAAGCAGCCAGACTGGTAGGAGGAACACGAGAGTGTGGTCTTACTAAAGCCGAGGGAGCAGAGAGTTTCAAGAAGATGGTCAAGAGTGTAAAATACTGAACCAATAACGTCAAATGGAGGCGTGTAAGTGGGAAAGGGGAAGACAAGGAGGAGAAAACAAAGTTATAGCTTTGGAGATGACTGAATTCCCTGAAAGGAAAGAAAGAAGAGAGCCGTGGGACGATGATGAAATGACAATAACACGGATAGTCAGGAAAGAACAGAAAAGGTCAACTCAGTACATCCCGACCCCAAAACAGCTTTGTGGGGAATAAGATCTGGATTATGTCTGATAATTACAGTCATTTAAAAACAGAAATAGATTCCTATATTATCCTCTTTCAATTACATCTTTACGTGGACCCATTAGATTCTGGAGCTTCCCATGACTTCCTCCATCTTCGAATTATAGCCCATCAAACTGTCTCTCTAAGGGGAAGAAGGAGAGGAGAACAGCCATCCAGCAGCAAAGTGAGGCATAGAAGACAAGGGTGGTGACAGAGCACAGCTGCGGCCACAGGAGGCCCAGACTGAAGTCCCAGTTCTGCCATGACCGCATTGCTAAACACAGGGCCACTTGCCCACGTCCATAGGCCTCCTTTGGGGTTGGATTGGGTACTCCCTAGTGCTGCTTTCATCTTTGACTGTCTGTGGCTCTGATCCTGAAGGGCAGGGAGGGAAACCCCTAAGCGTTCTGTGAAAGCAGCATCCCTTGATCAGCAAGGGTGTTCCCTGGTGAATAGGTCTAGCAAAGACCCCTGAAGCATTTCATTCTCAGCGCTCACAGGTGTCCTACCTGACGGGGGTCTTTGGGAGGTGCTCTCCTCAAAACTCAGAGCAGATTCTAGGGCCCTTCACCAGCTTCTCTTTCCACAGGTCGACCTGGAGCAAAGATGCCTGCTCAGCAGGCAAGGAGAGAGCCCTTAGCAGGCAAGGAGCTGGCTCAGCGCCTAGAGCACGTGCTCAGAAAACGGGCAGGGCATGGCCTGCGCTGGATGGAAAGTCTGAGGCTGGGTGGTGTGCTCGGAGCCAGAACACTTTGGAAGAAGCTGCCAAAATCATTCAGACAAGCACTTGGGGGAATTTCCGTTGTCCCCAAAGTACCTTTTAATTTGAAAACAATCAGGAGGCAGGTCAGAAGGTTTTTCATCACTTGGCAGCTGGTGGCAGCGCCTGGTCTTGGAGAGCCACTCTGTGCAGTTACAGGCTCCAATTAGGTGTGAGAAGAGGTTACTGCTGCCTGCCAGCTGGGGAAGAGCCAGGCAGCCTGTCATCTCTTGTCTCATAAATACCAGGGGCTCCAGCACCAAGCCCAGAAAGACCAATGACACCATTCATCACATAAAACTTGCCAAACACTGGAGGAAGCTCACAGGTTCTGCAGCAACTCTTTTTTTTTTTTTTTTTTTTGTGTGTGTGGTATGCGGGCCTCCCTCTGTTGTGGCCTCTCCCGTTGCGGAGCACAGGCTCCGGACGCGCAGGCTCAGCGGCCATGGCTCACAGGCCCAGCCGCTCCGCGGCATGTGGGATCTTCCCAGACCGGGGCGCGAACCCGGTTCCCCTGCATCGGCAGGCGGATGCACAACCACTGCGCCACCAGGGAAGCCCTCTGCAGCAACTCTTTTCACCCAAGGGCCTGAGATGACACCACTCAGAGATTTCTTCAAGGAGAGATGCTGGTGACATAGCCAGTATAAGAGGACAGTCCGTTTCTGAGTTCCACCAAAAAGAAATATGAACAGAGAAGTCTTTACTGATGATTTTGGAGCAGAAATGGAGTCTCATGACACAGCAAGGCAAGGAACTTCATAGGAAGCCCCCAGCACCTCTTCAACAGCCTGTGAGGCCTCACGATTGGGCTGTTTGACCTGGTCCTCACCTCTCTGCACTTTGTGCTTTCTCCTTCCTCCTTCCATTCCTTCCCTTGTCTTCCCCCTTCATCTCCAAAGCAAAAGCAAATTTCTCTCCATGTCCAGTGCAGGCCAGTTTTACTTTATTCTTTGAAGTTCTATGGCCAAAAACCACCCAGGCCCTCAGGGTCCCCAAAACATTTCCAAACAACAGCTATCAAGATAATAAAATTGTCTTTCATCTCATAACATAAGGCTTTCAAGCAATTTATAAATATTGCCTAATAGAAAGTCTTCTCAACCCTGTCCTACATCAAGAGAAAGTGAATGTTTTGATACTCAGAGGCAAAGTCAAAATAGAAACGAATTTTCAGCTCCTCAGCCTGGTCCTCTAACACACAGCGTGAATATTGGGAAAGACCCTCCTCAACTTACAAACATCCAGATCAGAATGTTCCCTCAGACACATGCTCCCAGGGCAGGAGAAGTTCCTTTTCATCTCCCATCGCTTCTTCTCTCATTTTCCTTCCCTCTCCCGAAGGACAAACCCAACCACAAGGTGACCTAGGCCACGGAGCCAGGGGCGAATCTCTCCAGCTCTGCGGCTGCCTCTCACGCTCAACCCACCCTCGGTGTCCTGCCCCTGCTGGCAGTGGAGCAGACCCGTTGATGTGAACAGGCGGAGTCAAAGGGTAGTCTCTCAGCGCAGGAGGTGGCCGTGAGGACAGGGCCCCAGAGAGCGGGTATCGTGGGGACAAGATGGCCATGATCCCACACTGCAGGACTACCAACCACACCGCCTCTGCGCCTGAATTTGAGGATATGGTGTCACTATTTTGGAGTATGTCAAGCAAGTGCCTTAAGCACTTTGATAATTTAAAATCTTAATTGACTTTTTCCTTCACATCAATTGCAGGGAAGTGATACCCTTTCTGGGAAGGGATTACTTCTTTCTTTGATTGGCAGCCTGAGGCAACTCTCTCCCCAGAACTCTGGGTTCCCAGTCAACAATTTGCAGCGGAACTTGCAGAATCCTATGGAATGTTCATGTGGGGCTGCCTGCATTTGCCTGCTGGTTGTCTCCACCACAAACCTTTAATTTCCTAGTACCCCGTTCTCCTTTAACCCCATCCCTCACCAGACCAATACAAGCATCTGAAGGTAAACAAACCCATCAAGGGAGTTCATAACCCTAAACACCTCCATTTTATTGAAGCCAGTAAAACAGGCCAGTTAAACTTCCCCAACGCTTTTCGACGGCCACCTCCAAAACCGAAAAATATCCCAGCTCTGTTTGTTTTTAATGTATCTCTTTTACTTGTTAAAAATAGATGTTCCTGGATCTAGTATGTATGACAAAAATATAACTCATTTGCAAAAGCAACAAAGGACTTAAGAAATTGCGTTTCCATCTATCTGAATGGGACGAGTGCAAACAGATTCAGCATTGAGCTGCCACAGCTTGATGATATTAACCTCAAAATGCTATGGCTGTGACAAAAGGGTACAAGATGAATAAAGTCTAAGGAGGTAATGTATAACATGGTGACCAGAGTTGACAAAACTGTACTGCATAATTGAAATTTTCTAAGAGAGTAGAACTTAAATGTTCTTACAAAAAAAAAAAAAAGTTAAATGTGTGAGGTGATGGAGGTGTCCATTATAACTCAAAAGGAGGGAATCCTTTCCCAATGTAAATGTGTGTCAAATCTTCACAATGTTCACTTAAATATCATATTTGTCAATTATACCTCAATAAAGCTGGAAAAGAAGGGTATGAATGTGTACTTGTCTTCAAATATAGAATAATTTAATCAGATTCTCTTCTCAATGATTTGGGGTGCAGAGTGGGTGGAGGAAGGAATGAAACTTGTTACTGACCTTTTCCAGTTGGTTACCAACAAGGGTCCTTCTGCAGGGTGTCCTTCGAGCCAATAGAACGAGACTGAGTTTAGTTCAGAAGCAAAGGAAAGTTTTATTCTTTGATCAAAGAGTAGAGAGGTGCCAGCTCGAGTTCTAGAGTACAGCTCTTCCCACAGGCCAGCTATTGTTAGGTTGCTTCATAGGGCTCTCCTCAGCGCGGGGTGGGGGGGTGGGGGGGTGGGGGGGTGGGGGGCGTGGGGAGCGGGCAGAGCACTCCTGCGCAGGCGCGTTGCTCACAGCCGGGGCTCTGCGCACCGCGTGCCATCGCCATCTTGAATTGAGGTGACGTGCGCAGCTGTTCTCCACACAGCCACAGAGCTGAGGTGTCAGGCTGGCGGTTAGGTGCTGGAAGCTCTAATCTGACATGTTAGGTGCAAGGCCTCTGCACACGGTCCCCTATAGGCAAGTGAAACTAGACTAAGCACAAAAGACGAGGTTAGACCTTATCTCTCTCTCTCTCTTTTTTTTTTTTTCTTATTATCTATATTCCATCTTACTTTCCCTGGGGTCCCTAGTGGGCTTTGCCAGTGACACTTTCCCTCTACCACCCCCTTCTGTTTCCTCATACCCTCTCGACAAAGTTTATGTCAAACTTGTTGATCTTTTCAGAGTGTGTTATTCAAATTGGACTGATAAAAATGGTAATATGTATCCTTTATTATAAATGAGACCGTTAATTTTGAAAAGTCAGACAAAAAAGTCACTTACTCACTTGTGATTTTAATTAAAGCAACCTGATCAGACAGTGGTTTTCTCTGGGGAGGCACCAGAGCCAAGCCTCTCTACAGGACGACTGATAGCTTATCTCCTGTTTCCTTATTTTAGAACTATTTCTACAATTCCCGTCCAGTTATAGACACTACCGGCATTTGAGTGGCCCACTCTCATGTAGAGGGAAAACCTGGATTCTTAAGAAAACTAAAAATGCAAATACTTTGGATCTGTTGAGTGTTCTCAGCTGTGATTAGGGATGGGCACTTGTTTCCACCAATAAGAATCAGGACTTTGCTCTTTACCTGAAGTCGTTGTCAGATATGGGATGAACCGGAAGATAAGTTTGGTAGGACAATTACTAAATCTTGATGCGCCTTGCAGAGTGATTTCCAAGAAATTTCCTGAAAGGTTGTCCAGATTAGCAGAAAGAACAAAGGAGATTTCTTGTTACTTAGATCAAGTTATTACAATTAGAGCACCTCTGAAGAAGAAATGTTTGTACCCCAATAAGGCCCAGAGGTTCAAATCAATGAAGACGTGAGTGTCACAGGCTGGGTCCCCTGGGTAGCAAACTTGAACACAGAGAGCAGTGTGTAGGATGCTTCTGAAAGTGTGCTTGACACCTGCAGAAGAAAAGAGAAGAAATCAGGATTGAGCACCAGAAGTGGAACTTCAACGCTGGATATCTCAATGGAAGACACAGTCAACCCTGCAGGGAGTTCTGAAGATGGAATCATATTCAGAGGGACCCCACGTTGGGGAGAGGAGGGAAAATACTTTATACCTCTTGTTGATTAGTCACTGGATATGGGCTGCCCAGGAAAAAGGTAAGACTGTGTGTGTGTTTGTATGTGTGTGTGTGTGTGTGTGTGTGTGTGCACGTGCGCACGTGTAGGTCTCTCTTTGGCTGAGGCCATCCTGTGGGGATGGCCAGCCAAAAGCAGTTTGTCTGTAGCACTCCCTGTAGGAATAATTCTTTCCGTCTTGAAGGGAGTGCTAAGTGGAGCACCACAGTGTCTACCACGCTGAATGATGTGGAAGTGAAGGAGTTATGGTAAAAGGATTGTGCTATGAAAGCTGGTAGGATTGTTTCTTGCCTTTGAGAGAAATACAAAAGGAAGAATGCACTCAGAGTCAGGTAAGGTATTCCTTCACAAAGAACACTCTGTTGCTTATTTAGCACTGCTAGTGGATATTCTTGGCTTACCTGAACTGTGATCAAAAGGGTATAAATATTCTTATCCAAATCTAGATACCTAAAAAAAAAAGGCAGGGGGTGGGGGATAGATAACCTATTCCTAGAGGACAGCCTTAGGACCCAAAGCGAGGCAGAGAGACACTCATCTTTCAGATAGTGTCTGGCCACTTTTACTTGAGCTAATCCAGGCTCATAAGTGGAGCAATTCGTGCAAATTTCTCAGTCTGTGTGTATGTACATGAATATGTTAGAGGTGTTTGAATGCATTTTTTTGTTTGTCCATTTGTTTTTTCTTTAAATTTATTTATTAATTTATTTTATTTTTGGCTGTGTTGGGTCTTCGTTGTGGTGCGCGGGCTTCTCACTGCGGTGGCTTCTCTTGTTTCGGAGCACAGTCTCTAGGTGTGTGGGCTTCAGTAGTTGTGGCACACGGGCTCTAGAGCGCAGACTCGGTAGTTGTGGTGCACGGGCTTAGTTGCTCCGCGGCATGTGGCGGGGGATGCTCCCGGACCAGGGCTTGAACCCACGTGCCTTGCATTGGCAGGCAGATTATTAACCACTGTGCCACCAGGGAAGCCTCTGTCCATTTGTTTTTACAAAAATTTGGTAGTGCGCTTGGCCTTTTTGTAGCTTTTTATTCCTTGGAGGTCTATGTTTTTTTTTCCTAAACATAAGAAACCACAGATATTTTATAGTGTGTATTTTATAATTCTAATTTTGAAGTCTCTGTGGTCTGGTTCTATTGTCTGTTATTTCTGCTTATTCTTACTCCTGTTGTCTGGTTTATGTGACTGATCATATTTGACCATGTGCTGGTCATTGTACTTGAAAAATGATTTAGGAATGATTGTTCAAGGCTGTGGTTCCTTGGACTATCTGGATGACCCAAACCTTCGTTGCAAATTCACACAAGGGCTGGTGTACTTTTGGCTTTTCATTTGCCTGAGGGTATAGGCCTTTGGATCCCAGTTTAATATATTTGGGGAAGAAGTAAGACTCCCCAGTTCTGGTGGGCCCCAGGCTTTGACTTCTTCCTTTTGCTTTTTGAGGCCACCAAAACAGCACCTCAGCTTTGCATGTGTCTTCATGTTTGATGGTTGCTGTTGGGTCAAAGTAGCTTCATGTGCTCAGTTTACCTCCCTGGATTTGCCTTCTAGATTTTTGCATATTAAGTCCTCACTATCTTGTTAGCTTTTAGATTTTATTAGTTAAAAAAAAAGTAAAAAATTAATTTCACCCAGTTTTTCATTTATTTGTTTTGTTTGGGTTTTTTTTTAGTTGTTCTTATTAGAAGGGAGGAAACCGCTGGTGCTTCTTGTCTATGGCCAAAACCTGTGGCATTCTCTATGAGAATTCAAGGGAGATCAGGAGGCATCTTATTCAGTATCTCAAACTTTCAAGCTTCTTTTGTTGGTGTAAGTTGAGTCAAATAGAGTCATATATTAGCACTGCATAGTTCTAAGGACTTAAAATAAATAAAAATTGAAAATTCTCATTAAGCATGGATCTGATTTTCCATCTCAAATGTAACCACATAAATATAAGATGCTATATTAAATTATCATAGTTTCTCTAAAACTAACAGAATGTGATACCCAAACTTTAAACAGTAAAGCTATAGAAATACATGCATCATCAATGACATTTTCATTTTTAAGTTATTTAGAATTTACTGGAAGTGGGATTAACTTTTGATAGGTTATTTGAGGATGAGAAAATTAAAAAGGAGAAGTCAAGTATTTTTTTCAGTGCAGAAGAGGCAGTTATTTTCAGTGATAGGAAGAAAATTCAGGTCTTCCTTATAATTATAGAGCTAGCACATAGTAATTACATGAGAAAAGCCTCTCATAGATAACGATGCAATCTAAGCCGTCCAGTTTAGGGTAATTTTCCTTATTTAAAAAGTGCCAAACACAATTAATGTTGAATAACTTTCAAAAGAATGATGAACTTTCATTTCCCCCATTCAAGATGACGCCAACCTAGAGACACAAGTTCCTTATTTCAGGAACTAGTTACCCACAAATGAACCCTTATGACATAAATGAAACCTGAAACTCTTCAAGTGCTAGATTTATTTCCATGAGGTTGATGTAAACCAAAAAGATTCATTCTCTGAAAGGAATTGTTCCGTCTCCCCTGCAATGCTGTGGCTTATACTAGAGTTATTATTAGCTTTGACCACAGTTACGTCACTGGGACAGCCTCCCCACCTGCCTGGACCAAGAGTGATGTCCCTGTCTCTGGAATGCTGGTTGCCCTTCCTCTTCATACCACTCAACTGGCACTTAGCTTTGCTAAATGTTCCTTAGCCTTTTATGTGCATGGCTATCTCCTCAAGGAGACCGAACCCTTGAAGGGCAAGGGCCCTGCCACACCAGGCCTTGTTATAGGTCCCTGAAGTGCCCAGTCCCAGCACCTTCTACACAAGATGCTCAATACATGTTTGTTGATGGTAATGATAATTCATATTTTGACTTGGGCGAGAAATGTATCTTATTCATTATGTTGCCTCAGCTCCTAGCACATTGCCTGGCCCAGAATAGAAACTCAAGAAAAGTTTACTGAATGAATAAACAAATGAATGAAGGGATGAGTCGTTAGATGAAAATCTGTTTAGAAACATACACGCAGAGAATGGAGATCATCATGATCAGATTATTTTTCAGGCTTTCTTTTTTTTTCTTTTTCCTTTCTTTTTTTCTTCTTTTAGTTTACCATGAAAGGACAGACAAACTATGACATGATCAGTTTAATCAAGTACCATTAAATCCCACACCCCTTTTACTTGCCTCAGGCATATAGGGTATAAATGTCAAGTGTCCTGACTCTCTCCCCAATGCCATATATTTTGTTTTGTGAACAAACTGAGAAGTCCAGTGTCTGTGACATTCCATCCCTGATCTTCTGCTCTACTTTAGAAGGAGAATGTGGGACTTCCCTGGTGGTCCAGTGGTAAAGACTCCGTGCTCCCAATGCAGGGGGCATGAGTTCGATCCCTAGTCGGGGAACTAAGATCCTGCATGTCACAGGGCGTGGCTAAAAAAAAATAAAAATTAAAAATAGAAGGAGAATGTGACCCATTCCCTGGAATTTGGAGAAAACAGGACATTGGAAAACCCTATTTGACCATAACAAGAGACAAGTGTCAAAATGGTATAAAGGAACAGCTTTAAATATCACTCCTCTCATCTAAAAGTTAAGTGTATCACCACTGGGTTAGCACTGAATTGTTCCTTTGCTAGAGTATTATTTTCTTTATTAGATGTATTATTCTCTAAGATTCCTTTTAGCTCAAAGATCAGTGTTTTTGTAGGGAGTATAGAGTTTGGAGTCTGATGATCTGAGTGTCAAATTCTAGCTTCACTTTTCACAAAGTTGACTTTGAGCAAATCATGTAATCTGCTGACACCCCAACCCCTGCCCAGTTATTCCTGTGTAGACTGGGATTTATAATTCCTGCCCTGTTTCTCATAGCATAACCATGAGATTCATTGGAGAAATGCATATGAAAATACATTAAGTATTAAACTATTCAGGTATTAGACATTAATGATAGTTAAAGAAGATAAATATCTTCCCAACAGACTCGAGACCAGCGGGCTGAGCATTTCCTGAAGAGTGTTTCGGAGAACATGATTTTTTTTCACAAATGGTAATAGCCATGACATGACAAAATCATTTCAAACAAGAATGGGAAATTCTATGCTAAACAAAAGTAAGCAAATTCTTTTATTGTAGGACTTACCAGAGCTGTTAACATGGTCATGTGCTTTGTGAATCTCTGAGCATTTCCCAATGTAAATGGACAGGGTATCTTACAGGATTAGGATTCCATGGAGTACAACTTGGGGAGCACTGAGCTAGTTTATTGCCCAGACCAATCTCACAGTACTCTAAGTCGGTGCTACTCCAAGTACCAGTCTGAGAAATGTTTGTTCCCTATCTGTGATGAGAAAAAGAGTTTATGAGAGGACATAAATCAACACATGCTTCCTTCATCAGGAAAGTCTTGCTACCGGAAAAAAAAAAGTCAGTCAGCTGAGCATAGCTGATTTATTTTGGTGCAAGCTCCTCATCAGCTTGCATACCAGCAGTGGTCCTGTACTACTTTTTGAGTAACATTGCTCTAATTAACTGGATAGGGATGAGGCTTTAGTGAAAAGGCAGAATTTAAAGAAGAAAAGCCCTTTTCATATCTTGTGCTTGGTAGCAGATGTGAAGTCTGGTAGCTGCCTAATTCATGAAGACCCAGGCTCTCAGAGGTTAGTAAGAGACCACGTTACCCTTTGATCCTCAGGTAAATTGTCAGGCTGGACAATGTCTACTCCATTTTCTTATCTAAAGTGAATGTCACACTAACTGGCTCCAACCCTTAATAATCACACTGGGGAGATGACCGTCTCTGCTAGGATCCTTTCCAGACAGAAGCTGAGCTAACCAAGATGTTTGAAGAGCAGGTGAATTAACTTCTCATTGGCCCTGTTCAAATACTGAGAAAACTTTCTCTGAACAACCTTCCAGATAGGATCTCCACAGGAAGCAAGGGAAGCAGTCAAATGGGGAAAATTGAGGAGAGTTTACTGAAGGGGTGATTTACAAAGATGTTTTGGGTTAAAAGAAAACAACAAGGAATGGTGAAGTGCCCCACGGTTAGCAATAGCAGAAAGCGCTTACCATGCTAGGTCAGAGGAGGGGACAGTTACAGGACCTGGAAGAGAGAACTATAGCTAGGAAGGAGGGCTGTCTGCCCCACAGGAGTTTGGACCCGGATGGAGGAGCACAGTCTCTGGAACATATAACCCTACAGAGAGCGAGCCAGAGGAATACATGCCCCAACTTCCCTTTCTTCTCGTCCTCTAATGTCTGCCAGGGCATCTCATTGGCTCTCTAAGCAGAAGCCAGATCATAAAAGGAACTTATTGATATGGTCCATAAATGTCCATCAACAGAGCAGGGTGGACAGTGGATCTGGGTACCTCTCAATCCATGTGCCCCTCCCTGGCTCTCAGCTTATGAGGAGCCCATGCCTACACCGGTCAGCATGGAGAAGGCTGGGAAGTGACTCTGGAGGGGAAAATGAAGGCCATCCAGGACAGTGTCTCTTACTACTGAACTCAGAAAACAAATTGTTATAATATATACTAGCCAAGCCTCTTGGTTTCTGTTGGCCTCTCTTATCAAAACTTTTGCCAATCAAGGCATTTTTTTCTTCTTTTCAGTGCTGTCATAGTACCAGAGTACCAACTTGCCTTTGGACTGAGATTCCCACTTTTTCCAGAATTTAATTCTCAAGATAAAAAGAGAGTGGGCATGTTTGCCACCATCAACCTCATAAATCCACACACTAAAAATTATGTTAATCAGCACTGTTTTAACGGAAAGGCCTCACTTATTTGACTTCTCTCTTTTTTTTTTTTTTTTTTTTTGGATCCTCCCAGACTGGGGCGTGAACCCGGTTCCCCTGCATCGGCAGGCGGACACGCCACCAGGGAAGCCCCTGACTTCTCTCTTATTTTTAGAGATAAAGTTGCTTTAATATTGTTTGCATTTGCATATACTCAGACTCCCCATTAAACACATGTCCCTGGTATAAACCTACTGATCTTGACTTGCCAGCTCCCTAAAAGCCCTTTGCCCTTGGGATTATCATGACATTATTCGGTTGAGGATACCCCATGGAAATTGTGTTCCCATTAAATGTCAGTTTGTAGGAGTGAGGCTGTGGTTTCAGGCCTTCGAGCAGTGAAACACCTGGATGCTCTGTGGAGAGCAAGGCTAAGTAACTGCTCTCTGTGTATAACCCACTAGAGCACCTATCACAGTTGGCGTGTTGCTTGGTTGGCGTGTCGCTTGGTTGGCGTGTCTGACTGGGAGCTATTCGAAAACAGATACTCTGTATTATCTCTGTTTTACTTCTATTGTCTCCTGCAGATACCAAATGAACATATGCTGACTTCCTAAC
This sequence comes from Physeter macrocephalus, assembly GCF_002837175.3. NCBI lineage: Eukaryota > Metazoa > Chordata > Mammalia > Artiodactyla > Physeteridae > Physeter > Physeter macrocephalus. The sequence continues at coordinate 58,613,951 of NC_041221.1, forward strand.
AAACTGGCCCAAAATCCTATATCCCAATGAGTGTTTTCTTTTAAACAGGATTACCTTTGGAGGCAGTGTAACGGTTCCAACAATATTGTCATTGCTGAAAGATCTTTGTGGCAACCTTTATAGGGCAGTCTTGATAGTAGGAAATATTTGTCTTTTGAGGATAGGTTTTTAGGTTTATTATTTTCCTTGATGGCTACCAAGCCTTGGAAGAAGTCATGCAGCTGAGACCATTTTGAGTCAAAAAAGAGTTGCAGGGACTTCCCTAGTGGGGCAGTGGATAAGACTCCACTCTCCCAATGCAGGGGTCCTGGGTTTGATCCCTGGTCAGGAAACTAGATCCCACATGCTGCAACTAAGTATTCTCATGCCACAACTAAGGAACCTGCATGCCGCAACTAAGGAGCCGGCGAGCCGCAACTAAGGAGCCCTGGAGTCACAACTAAGGAGCCTGCCTGCTGCAACTAAGACTCGGCACAACCAAATAAATAAATAAATATAAAAAATAATAAGACAGCACTACAGTGTTGAAATAATTTTTAAAAAAGAGCTGATTTATAACATAATTGTATTGGTTTTGCTATGTGGCTGGGATATCATTTCAGGCTCAGCTGCAGAGGACAGAATCCACTCTAGCTAATTCAAGCAAGAAGTAATTCAGTACAGGGTGTGAAATGGAAGTTGGAAAACAAACTTCAGGTTGTTTTTTCAAGAGTGACTCTCTAAGTCATGCCCTAGAACAAAGCTTCCAAGGGAGCGTCTATCTACCTTTGTTAAGATTGGGAAGATGCTGGCTCCAAAACCACACCACCACTGCTGCCCTTAATGCCCTTGTGTCCCCTGATCAGGAAGCTTCCCCTACAGCTGCAGGTGCCGGGATTCTGCCACACCTTCTGTCATCAATACCAGCAACATGACTATGCCTTTGACACCAAAATACCATCTTTGCCTTTTGCAGAGGTAGAAAAGCCAAATGCCTCATGACCCGGCTTGCCGACAGGAAGGGAAGGAGTGAGGCCTCCACCAGACTACTGCCATCACATCTTGTGTGTGTGCACCTAAGGCTGAGCCTAAGCCATATCTGGAATGGGAGAACAGAAACGTCCCTTCTAGATTATAGAGCCTGCAGTACACCAAGCTTCTAGAACAGAGCTCCACAGGGTGTGGTCCTCCAATATCTTGCATCAGAATCTCTTGGAGAATTTGTTAAAATGCAGATTCCCTGTCCCCATGCCAGCCCTCTGAGGTTAAGGCCATCTGCATTCTAGGCACACTTCTTAGGTTGTTTTTACATTTATCACCAAGAGTTTCAAAGTGTAGTTTATCACCTGCTAATGGATGGCAAAATCAGTTTAGTGGGCTGTGATTAGCATTTTTTTAAAAAGAAATAGAGTATAATAAAATAGACGGTATCTGAATGTATTGCATTAGTAAAGGTAAAGTGTTATTTCATAAAACTTTTGTTTTAGTTAGGTAGATATAGATATAAACTGGGTCACAAGACCAAACATATTTCTTGTCATGCCGTGTGGTCAACAAGGTTTGAAAAATTCTTCTCCAGAAGGAGGTGAAATGGCTGTCAGGTGCTAATCCTGCAAGTCACCACCGCCAGTAAACAAACTGCAGGAAGTTCAAGAAAGAAGTTTCAAAATGTCCTGTGCAATCACAGATCGTTATTATACGTGTTTAATCTCCCAAGAGACTACTATGAAGAGCACAATTAGAGAAGAAACGGGTATTATTAAACATCTACTGTGGGCCAGTCTGCCAAGTGTGTTCTGTATTTTCCTGGGTGAGCCTCATTACTGCCAGTTCACAGATAGGAAGTGTGGCTCAGAAGTTCAGTAACTCCCCCAAAGTCCCCTAGGTAGGAAGTGATGGAGCTAGGCATAGGGGATATAGAAGTCTCCCCTATATAGTAGTCTGCCCCTCTGGAGTGGAAAAGAGAAACCTTGCTAGAACACTACTGTTATTTATTGGAAGAAAGAAATGAGCTCCTCTTGACGGGGCTTCTGGTTTCTTACTAGTGAAAGGATAGCATCTTCATTGAGCTGCATCTGCCACTGAACAAATATTTCTGTTTAGTTGTTATTCTCAAGATTTTTCCATAGCAATTTAAATTATTTCAGATTATCAAAGTAATATAATTTATTAGAGAAAACTTGGAAAATAAGAAAAGAGTGTAAGGGAGAATACAAAAATCTCAATAATCCCTTAACTCTTAAAGCTAACCACTTCCACCCACAAACACACACATAAACACAAATTGGGACTATATATTTTATATTAATACACACATATATATGTACATATGGTATCCTGATTTTGTTAATGACATTTACTTGTGCCAGTAAATACTCATTAAAAACATACATTTTCAACAATCTCATAGAATTCAATTTAATAAATATGTTGTTATTCATTTAAGTGAGGTCCTACTTTCAGACATTTAGGTTAACTTGAATTTTCAGCTATGAAATAATGCTGGGGTTAAAATCCTTAATCATGAATCTTGTTGTGATCTTTGATCTCCTTTATAATAAACTGCTAGATGTAGAATCACTGGTCCTGAGTTAAGAAACTTTTTAAGGCCATTGACACACAAAGCCAATTTACCCTCAGGAAACATATGTCTGTTCATGTCATCAGCAGGCATGAAGCTGCCTCTTCCCCAATAGCAGGGTCATTGGGATCCTGTAATCATGACAATTTGGGGGTGTTTCTCTACAGCAGGCTCCCCGGGAGTCATTTCATTACCCTCATGATCATGTGACCTTTGCCTTTTACACAATTAGTTTTGGGGGGCCCACTTATGGTATTACAATGAGGTTTTACTTTTAATCTGGGCCAATCTGATAAGGGAAAAATGGGCAAGTTGTTTCATTTTGCATATCTTTGAATACTAGTGAGGCTGAGCTTTTTTTTTTTTTTTTTTTAGCTCTATAACTTTATTGGACAATCAGCAGTTAGTTCTCATCCACATTCACTGTCTGTAGATTTTTGAAAGTGGTGACAGGTACATAGGTAACCAACGTATAGAGCTTGTTTGGTGAATCTTCATCTTCATTCCGTTTTCTGGGCAACCGCACAGGGATACGGTATGGGACATTCCTTATTCCTTTGGCCCAGACAGCTTTGTTGAGCCTGGTGTCAATGCGTACATCTGGAGTTCCCATCTCCTTCATGGCAAATTTCCGTATTTCTTTGAGTGCCCGAGGGGCACCCTTCTTGAAACCCACTCCATGAATGCGCTTGTGAATGTTGATGGTGTATTCTCCGGTCACCACCTCGTTGATGGCGGACCGGCCCTTCTTCTTCTCGCCACCCTTCTTTGCGGGAGCCATCTTGCCCGGCTGGGGTTAGAAAACCTGAGCTTTTTTTCACAGATATTTTGGCCATTGTCTATTCTTCTTTCCTAAATTGCATACACTATCCTTTGCTTGTTTTCTTCTATTATTCATATTTTTCTTATGATTTATAATAATTCTTTTAATAGTAATAAAGGCTAGTGTTATGTAAGCATTTATGTGCTAATATACTCTTTTAGGAGCTTTACAATATTTTTGCTTTTAATCCTCACAGTAAACCTATGAGGTAAATGTTATTATCATGTGTTTTGCGAATGTGAAAACAAAGGCTTAGAGAGGTAAAATTACTTGTCTATGGGCACACAGCTAGAAAGTGGCAGATCTGGGATCTAATCTCAGGTCATCCAATTCCCGAGTATCATTAGTTCACCAGATTAATCATGTTGCAAACATTACCCCCAGTTTTTTACCTTTTAATTTGTTTGGGTTGGTTTGGGATGGAAAAAATATTCGTTAAGAATTAATTTAATAGAGGAGTTTCTGGATCCATCTTGTGCTATTCTGGGAAGGAAAGTGCATTTCTAACAAACAGAAGTGCTTTGTAATGGTAAGTCCATCAGTCAGTCTCTAATGTTCAGAAAATTGGAGTTTGTGCCCAGACCAGGTGGTGAGGGTTAGCTGGCTGACAGCAGCATACTCTCCCCTTCGGAGATAACCTGAGCCACTACAGGCATAAACATCCTTAATCATGGGACTCAGAAAGTGTACCCCTTTCTAGCTCCTATTGAGTATACTGTGTCCGATCATCTCTGACCCCTACACGCATGCCCACAGGCAGAACTGCTCTCTTTGAGGGAGGTATGGGTGAGGGTTCAACTTAAGAGACAAGGAATCACTTTTTAATTACAGGTCCACAATCCCTTATTTGATATCCTTGGTTGTCAAATATATTTTGGAATTCAGAGTAGCAAATTTTTCTAGAGGAAAATGAATAAATATTCACCCAAAGTGGGATTTAAAAAAAAGACCGTGAATGAATTTACAGCAAGGTCATGTTTTGATGCCAAATGATTTTGTCACAAATTTATCAGAGTAAATCAGTTTTTAGAGTTTTGGGATTTCTGAATTGTGGAAAACGGATTTGGGAATATAGTTCATCAGGGGCCCTGAGTTTATTGTCTGTTAGGATATGATATAATAAAGTCAGTACTCCCACGTCCCCCTTGGAGTCCACTCATTATTCTATCCCCAATATTTGCAAAAGTGTCATCTCCTGTGTTCTCCTCTTCCAGTTTTGCAACTCAGGGGAAATGTGTGATTGTGAGATGCAGCAGAGAAAACCCTTATGTGATGTAGGGCCTGCTCTTTGTAGCTTCCTCCATGGTCTTGGCAGTTAGGGGAGGCTGGCTTTCACCAGAGGGTCCCTGCCAATCGCTGTCTCTTGATAAATGCTCCTTTTTGCATCCTGAGACCAGAAATAAGAAATACTCCTAGAAAGCTGGTGATATTCAGCAACTGTTTCTCTTCATGAGCGATGAAGTAACTTAGAAATGTTCTGCAGAGATGTAAATCTTTTACTTTTTACCCATCTTTTTTTAAAAAATAAATTTATTTTATTTATTTTTATATTTGGCTGCATTGGGTCTTCATTACTGTGTGCGGGCTTTCTCTGGTTGCGGCGAGTGGTGGCTACTCTTCGTTGTGGTGCGCGGGCTTCTCATTGTGGTGGCTTCTCTTGTTGTGGAGCACGGGCTCTAGGCACGCGGGCTTCAGTAGTTGTGGCACGTGGGCTCAGTAGTTGTGGCTCGCGGACTCTAGAGTGCAGGCTCAGTAGCTGTGGCGCACGGGCTTAGTTGCTCCGCTGCATGTGGGATCTTCCCGGGCCAGGGCTCGAACCCGTGTCCCCTGCATTGGCAGGCGGATTCTAACCACTGTGCCACCAGGGAAGCCCCTTTGCCCCATCCTTACTAGAAATGAAGCACTTCTTGACTCAGAGAGATTAATAAGCATTTTCTGAACTGAAGAGTGCCAGATTCATCTTCCTTAAATTCTGCTTTGATCATGTCATTTTCCTGCTCTAAAACTTTTAAAAGCTTTCTACTGCATACTGAATAAAGTCTTTCAAGACTTTTATGCTCTTCCTTTTGGCCTCTTCTCTAGGCTCCTGAAGATGTGCAGTGTCATATCCTGCTTCTGTTTCTCCTCTGTTCTTCCTTTCTCCCTCTCTTCCTTTCTTCCACAGACATTTACTGAGCATCTCTTATGTGCCAGGCAGTGTACAAACAGTAGTAAATAGAAGAGACATCATCGCTGCCTCCATGGAGCTTTCTTGTAATCTGTGCTTCTGTAGCTGCCATCATTGGTTCCCTCCCCCTGTTGCCTCACCATGACCACTTAAGCATGCATCTGTCCAATTTTCAGCACCTGCATTTCTTTGCCTGGGAGTTTTCTGTGGCCTACAGAGCTTACTTTGTCATCTATATGGCAGGTTGGAAGTGTTGAGGAATTAATGCCCCCCATCTTAACAGCATTTTTCAATCAATGGATGGAAAACCTAATTACTCTTCTCCCTTACCCCTTGTGGGGAGATAACTCTGAGGTGCAGGTTTTACACTGAATCCCAGAATTCCCTGGCAGGATTCAATTCTAGTTACCTACAGGGGCAACTTGTTTAATAATAAACCCTTTATTAGCTCTCTTTTCTACCCTGTCTTATTTCCCCAACTCCTTACCAAAATTTCCTGGGATTAACTTCAAAATAAACTACCTGCGCTTGAGTTTTATCTAGTCTGGCTTGCAGTGAACCCGAAGTTATTTCCTGAATAGCCTTGCACTTTCTTATGTCTGCATAAGACGTAGCATAGAATGGTGGGGAAAGCAGAGATTTTGGCATCAAACAGACCTGGGTTTGAATTTTGGCCCTGCCATAGACTGACCTGTGACCCTGGGTATATTTATAGAAGGGGGAAACTGAACATAATGAGGATGATATTGACAATGGCACATAGCTGGCACTCAAGTTGAATTTTGTCTTTCTAAATTCCACTATCTTTATTCAAGCTATTCTTTCTGGATGGAATGTTCTTTTCTCACCATTTTTGCCTATGGAAATCTTGCATTTGCCTCTGAGTCCACATCAGCCATGAGGTCGTCTCTGAATATGTAGGAGAGAATGAGATCTTTCTCTCCTCAGTTCCTTTAGTACATGTTACTAGGAGCATTTAGCTAATCTGCTTTATAATTCTTTGTCCCCATCCTACCTGCCCTACTCATTGTAAACTGACAGTGGGCAGGAGCCACATCTGGATCTAGGACAAGGCATTCTGTTTGCTGAGCATCTAGTAGAACTTCCCCTCACCCTCTGGTTGGCGGAACCATGATGAGCAGCTTACATTCCAGGAGAAAGCCAAGATCCCATGACACAGATTATGAAACCAATATAACTTTGCTTTCATTCCTGATTATAAACACCCTGAATCTTAGTCCATTCAGACGGCTATAACAAAAAGTACCATAAACTAGGTGGCTTTTAAACAAACATTTATTACTCACAATTCTAGAAGCTGAGAAATCCAAGATCAGTGTGCTGGCGGATCTCGTGTCTGGTGAGAGCTGGCTTCCTAGATAGCTGGGTTTTTTGTTTTTTTCTGTAACCTCCTACATGGCAGAAGAGGCAAAGGAGCTATTGGGTTTCTTTCATAGGGCACTAATCCCATTTATGAGGGTTCTGCCCTCAGGACCTAATCCCCCACAATGGCTCTACCTCCTAATACCATCACCTTGGGGTTTAAGTTTCAACATGTGAAGTTAGGGGGACACAAACATTCAGAGTGTAGCACCCTGGCTTTTAACAGTTAAGGAAAAAAAAAATAGATTGACCTTTTATTTCCCAGGATCTTGGGATGTAAAGTAATAGGGAGTCAATCTCAGGGCAATTTCTGCCAGTGACCTGTTCCCTCTACTCAGACAAAGTTCTTCTTTGTGTTCTTCCTCCTGCCCCCTTCCTTGTGGGACCCCCCCGGAAGGTGAATGTCCTGAATGCTTTATTCATGGCCACGATGCCTCTTTGAGGAGGCTTCTCAGAGGAACAAGGAGCGTGGCTGGCTGCTGCTGCCCTGAGGTTGCTGGGGAAGCTTCAGTAGGATCCCTTAGCCCCCCTGTAGGTGACCACCCCTTTGATGCCACCAGCCTACCAGCCATGGCAGCAGAGAGAGGCCAAAACACAATGCAAGGTCACATTGCATCTTCTTTTTGTTGTTGTTTAGTATTTATTTTATGGAAGTTGTACATGCATATAATATTAGTTAAATAGTCCACAAGACCACTTACCAAAACCAAGAGACATTCTCCATGCCCAGCCCATTATAGCTCCCCTGTAGCAACCACATGCAACAATTTTAACTCTTTCTTTTGGTATTTGCCTTCATATCAATGAGTAACATGCTTATATTGTTACTTCTCCCTTCTCCATAATGACTAAACTAAAAAAAATTTTTAAACTCCTGAAGATGTGCAGTGTCATATCCTGCTTCTGTTTCTCCTCTGTTCTTCCTTTCTCCCTCTCTTCCTTTCTTCCACAGACATTTACTGAGCATCTCTTATGTGCCAGGCAGTGTACAAACAGTAGTAAATAGAAGAGACATCATCCCTGCCTCCATGGAACTTTCTTGTAATCTGTGCTTCTGTAGCTGCCATCATTGGTTCCCTCCCCATGTTCCCTCACCATGACCACTTAAGCATGCATCTGTCCAATTTTCAGCACCTGCATTTCTTTGCCTGGGAGTTTTCTGTGGCCTACAGAGCTTACTTTGTCATCTATATGGCAGGTTGGAAGTGTTGAGGAATTAATGCCCCCCATCTTAACAGCATTTTTCAATCAATGGATGGAAAACCTAATTACTCTTCTCCCTTACCCCTTGTGGGGAGATAACTCTGAGGTGCAGGTTTTACACTGAATCCCAGAATTCCCTGGCAGGATTCAATTCTAGTTACCTACAGGGGCAACTTGTTTAATAATAAACCCTTTATTAGCTCTCTTTTCTACCCTTATTTCCCCAACTCCTTACCAAAATTTCCTGGGATTAACTTCAAAATAAACTACCTGCGCTTGAGTTTTATCTAGTCTGGCTTGCAGTGAACCCGAAGTTATTTCCTGAATAGCCTTGCACTTTCTTATGTCTGCATAAGACGTAGCATAGAATGGTGGGGAAAGCAGAGATTTTGGCATCAAACAGACCTGGGTTTGAATTTTGGCCCTGCCATAGACTGACCTGTGACCCTGGGTATATTTATAGAAGGGGGAAACTGAACATAATGAGGATGATATTGACAATGGCACATAGCTGGCACTCAAGTTGAATTTTGTCTTTCTAAATTCCACTATCTTTATTCAAGCTATTCTTTCTGGATGGAATGTTCTTTTCTCACCATTTTTGCCTATGGAAATCTTGCATTTGCCTCTGAGTCCACATCAGCCATGAGGTCGTCTCTGAATATGTAGGAGAGAATGAGATCTTTCTCTCCTCAGTTCCTTTAGTACATGTTACTAGGAGCATTTAGCTAATCTGCTTTATAATTCTTTGTCCCCATCCTACCTGCCCTACTCATTGTAAACTGACAGTGGGCAGGAGCCACATCTGGATCTAGGACAAGGCATTCTGTTTGCTGAGCATCTAGTAGAACTTCCCCTCACCCTCTGGTTGGCGGAACCATGATGAGCAGCTTACATTCCAGGAGAAAGCCAAGATCCCATGACACAGATTATGAAACCAATATAACTTTGCTTTCATTCCTGATTATAAACACCCTGAATCTTAGTCCATTCAGACGGCTATAACAAAAAGTACCATAAACTAGGTGGCTTTTAAACAAACATTTATTACTCACAATTCTAGAAGCTGAGAAATCCAAGATCAGTGTGCTGGCGGATCTCGTGTCTGGTGAGAGCTGGCTTCCTAGATAGCTGGGTTTTTTGTTTTTTTCTGTAACCTCCTACATGGCAGAAGAGGCAAAGGAGCTATTGGGTTTCTTTCATAGGGCACTAATCCCATTTATGAGGGTTCTGCCCTCAGGACCTAATCCCCCACAATGGCTCTACCTCCTAATACCATCACCTTGGGGTTTAAGTTTCAACATGTGAAGTTAGGGGGACACAAACATTCAGAGTGTAGCACCCTGGCTTTTAACAGTTAAGGAAAAAAAAAATAGATTGACCTTTTATTTCCCAGGATCTTGGGATGTAAAGTAATAGGGAGTCAATCTCAGGGCAATTTCTGCCAGTGACCTGTTCCCTCTACTCAGACAAAGTTCTTCTTTGTGTTCTTCCTCCTGCCCCCTTCCTTGTGGGACCCCCCCGGAAGGTGAATGTCCTGAATGCTTTATTCATGGCCACGATGCCTCTTTGAGGAGGCTTCTCAGAGGAACAAGGAGCGTGGCTGGCTGCTGCTGCCCTGAGGTTGCTGGGGAAGCTTCAGTAGGATCCCTTAGCCCCCCTGTAGGCGACCACCCCTTTGATGCCACCAGCCTACCAGCCATGGCAGCAGAGAGAGGCCAAAACACAATGCAAGGTCACATTGCATCTTCTTTTTGTTGTTGTTTAGTATTTATTTTATGGAAGTTGTACATGCATATAATATTAGTTAAATAGTCCACAAGACCACTTACCAAAACCAAGAGACATTCTCCATGCCCAGCCCATTATAGCTCCCCTGTAGCAACCACATGCAACAATTTTAACTCTTTCTTTTGGTATTTGCCTTCATATCAATGAGTAACATGCTTATATTGTTACTTCTCCCTTCTCCATAATGACTAAACTAAAAAAAATTTTTAAATCAAGATTTAACTTTTTTTCACAGTATCAACCCCCTTCACAAGCCCACTTCCTATCTCATATTCTCTTAAAATAGTTATATCTAATGTTTAGCATATCAATAATCAGTGTTTACATAATTACAGCTATGTAAACCCAGTTGTTCATCACTGAACCAGGTTGTAGACACTTAATTTTCCTGTCTTGCACAATTATTTTTTGTTTTCCTGGAAGTTAGTGATTGTCTTGTTTTATCATTTGCTTAGTTTTCTATGTAGTGATCATTAATTCAGCTCCAAATATTCCACCAATACTTTAAATGTTCTCAATACTTTCAAATATGTCAGATATTCTATCAATTTCAACTTCTTGAAGACTCATTTCCCAGATAGAACATTCTTTTTTAAAATTTTATTTCATTTATTTTTTAAACAGCAGGTTCTTAGTTATCTATTTTATACATATTAGTGTATATATATATCAATCCCAATCTCCCAATTCATCCCACCACCACCACCACCCTGCTTTCCCCCCCCCTTGGTCATACATTTGTTCTCTACATCTGTGTCTCTATTTCTGCCTTGCAAACCAGTTCATCTGTACCATTTTTCTAGATTCCACAAATATGAATTAATATACGACATTTGTTTTTCTCTTTCTGACTTATGAGAAAGTCATATGACAGTCTCTAGGTCCATCCACGCCTCTACAAATGACCCAATTTTGTTCCTTTTCATGGCTGAGTAATATTCCATTGTATATATGTACCACATCTTCTTCAATACCCTTCTTCAATGGGCATTTAGGTTGCTTCCATGACCTGGCTATGCTAAATAGTGCTACAATGAACATTGGGGTGCATGTGTCTTTTTGAATTATGGTTTTTTCTGGGTATATGCCCAATAGTGGGACTGCTGGGTCATATGGTAATTTTATTTTTAGTTTTTTAAGGAACCTCCATACTGTTCCCCATAGTGGCTGTATCAATTTACATTCCCACCAACAGTGCAAGAGGGTTCCCTTTTCTCCACACCCTCTCCAGCATTTCTTGTTTGTAGATTTTCTGATGATGCCCATTCTAACTGGTGTGAGGTGATACCTCATTGTAGTTTTGATTTCTATTTCTCTAATAATTAGTCATGTTGAGCAGCTTTTCAAGTGCCTCTTGGCCATCTGTATGTCTTCTTTGGAAAAATGTCTATTTAGGTCTTCTGCCCATTTTTTGATTGGGTTGTTTTTATAATATTGAGCTGCATGATCTGTTTATATATTTTGGAGATTAATCCTTTGTCCATTGATTCATTTGCAAATATTTTCTCCCATTCTGAGGGTTGTCTTTT
>NC_041221.1:58625833-58661209 GCF_002837175.3 Physeter macrocephalus
TTTCTATCCTGTTCCATTGATCTATATTTCTGTTTTTGTGCCAGTACCATATTGTCTTGATTACTGTAGCTTTGTAGTATAGTCTGAAGTCAGGGAATCTGATTCCTCCAGCTCCGTTTTTTCCCCTCAAGACTGCTTTGGCTATACGGGGTCTTTTGTGTCTCCATACAAATTTTAAGATTTTTTGTTCTAGCTCTGTATAAAATGCCATTGGTCATTTGATAGGGATTGCATTGAATCTGTAGATTGCTTTGGGTAGTATAGTCAATTTCACAATGTTGATTTTTCCAATCCAAGAACATGATATATCTCTCCATCTGTTTGTGTCATCTTTGATTTCTTTCCTCAGTGTCTTATAGTTTTCTGAGCACAGGTCTTTTACCTCCTTAGGTAGGTTTATTCCTAGGTATTTTATTCTTTTTGTTGCAATGATGAATGGGATTGTTTCCTTAATTTCTTTTTCTGATCTTTTATTGTTGGTGTATAGGAATGCAAGAGATTTCTGTGCATTAATTTCGTATCCTGCAACTTTACCAGATTTATTGATTAGCTCTAGCAGTTTTCTGGGACATCTTTAGGGTTATCTATGTATAGTATCATGTCATCTGTAAACAGTGACAGTTTTACTTCTTTCTGATTTGTTTCATAAATGGGTGTTGAATATTGTCAAAAGCTTTTTCTGTATCTATTGAGATAATCATATGGTTTTTATTCTTTAATTTGTTAATATGGTGTATCACATTGATTGATTTGCATATATTGAAGAATCCTTGTATCTCTGGGGTAAATCCCACTTGATCATGGTGTACAATCCTTTCAATGTGTTGTTGGATTCTGTTTGCTAGTATTTTGTTGAGGATTTTTGCATCTACATTCATCAGTGATATTGGTCTGTAATATTTTTTTTTGTAGTATCTTTGTCTGGTTTTGGTATCAGGGTAATTGTGGCCTTCCTTCCCCAGATAGAACATTCTAACATGTTCTATGCCGGCCTGGTTGCTCTCTATCCCTAGTACCTAATTGTCACCTTGAGAATATCTCTTCACCATAATCCCATGAATTCCTTTTGTTTCTCTCTTTTGTTTTGCTTCTCTCTTTTGAGACCTTACATGTTTGAAAATATTTTTATTCTACCCTCACACTAAATTGATAGTTTGGTTGAATAAGAGATCTCTCACCATTTTCAAGGGAATTTTCTTTTGTCTTTTAATTTCCACTGAGGATCTTTAGAGAATGAAAGCAATTATAATAGTTGATGCTTTACATGAGAACTGTTTTATTCCCCTGGAAATTGGTGATCTTTTTTTTTTTCTTTTTCCCCAGTGTTCTGAAATTTAATGATGATGTGCTTTGGTATGTGGATCTACTTTTATACATTGAACTTTGTATTCGGGGGTGAGGGGGCGGGCTTTCAATTTGTAAACTCAGGTCCAAATTTACTTATTCTCTTTATTTCTTTCCCTCAATTTTTTTCCAATTCTCTTTCATAACTCTGTATTATTGTGACATTAGAGCTCCTGGATGGATTCTCTAATTTTCTTATCTTTCTTTCCTGTTTTCCTCAACTTTATTTTCAACTCTTCTAATGAATTTTACATTTCTACCATCACAGTTTTAACTTCCAAAAACTCTTTCTTATTCTATAATTATCCCATTTCTATGGTATCCCATTCTTGTTTTATGGATGTAACATTTTTTTTAATCTCTCAGAAGACATTAATTTTTTTTTTTTTTTTTCAGTACGTGGGCCTCTCACGTTGTGGCCTCTCCCATTGTAGAGCACAGGCTCTGGACGCGCAGGTTCAGTGGCCATGGCTCACGGGCCCAGCCGCTCCGCGGCACGTGGGATCCCCCTGTACCGGGGCACGAACCTGTGTCCCCTGCATCGGCAGGCGGACTCTCAACCACTGCGCCACCAGGGAAGCCCAGAAGATATTAATTTTTAAAAAATCTTCATATATCTTTTCATAGTTTTCATTTTTTCCAAGTTGCCTTTGTCTTTTCCTATTTGTTTTTTGTCAAGAACTGTGAAGAGTCTAAGACTTTATACCCCACTTGCAGGCCAGCAAGTCAGCCTGGCACAGTTGCATGCTTGCTAGTAGAATTCATGAGACTCCTGGGTCAGTGACAGTGGACTTTATTACTCATAGAAATACTGAAGCAACAATGTGAGCATTTGCACCAGTTTCCTGAGCATAATTTCCCACAGGGCAACATAAAGAAGCCTGGGTGAAACCTGCACAGAGTAGGTTGTGTTGTAGGAGAGGAATCTCAAGCTTGGGGAACCCTAATCTTTTATAATGCACAGTAAGTCTTTCTGACTTTTGCTCCAGCAAAAGATAATGTACTGGGCAGCAAACAAATCTTCCCTTTGCCTCACAGGGAGACATCTTTATCTTTCAAGGCTACTTGCTATATAAACGTTTCTTAAAAAATAGCCTGGAGCAAAAGCACAGTGCCTCTGCTTGAAAAACATGCAAAAATGTGAGAGACTCAGAGAATTATCTCCCAACATTGTTTGTTCTCTATCTTTCATATTAAACACTTGCTTCAAATGTCTGGTGATCCCTGGCTACATGCTTATATTTAAGAACTGCCTTAATGGTGTAAGATTAGCTTCCAGAGTTTTGAAAGCCAAGTGGAAGAAAGAAGGGTGTGGGGGATAGTGCAATAGGAAAGAATGTTTCAACATTTAGGATTTAAGCTTCTATTTAACCCCCATTTTTCAGTATAGTTTCTTTGCTTTCAACTATGCCTAGTGTCCCTCAGCCCAGAGGCCCTTTGTTTTATGCTCTGTAAGTTGCACTGTTCCATACAGTAGCCTCTAGTCACATGTGGCTATTGAGCCCATGAAATATGGGTAGTCCAAATTGAGGTGACCTGTAAGTGTAAAATACTTATCAATTTCAAAGACCTAGTACAAAACAATGTAAAATATTTTATTAAGAATTTTTATACTGATAATATGCTAAAATAATAATATTTTGAATACATTGGATTAAATAAAATACATTATTAAAATTATGTTTATATTCTTCTTTTTACTTTAAAGGAAAGTGGCTACCAGAAAATTCTTAGGGTCATGACATTCTTCTTCAGCACTTTTTGGTGGTATCTAGCACTTTTGGTGACACATATCTCTTCTAATCAGGGGAAACCAATTTTCAGGGATATTTAGGTCCTTTTCCACAATTACCCAGCAAGTTCTTCATCTCTAGTAGCATCTTTCTCCTCGACCACCCCTAGGAAATGTTCTCTGATTTTAGAGACTCAGGTAATTTGATAGGGGCTGCACAGATAATCTAGGGTACTCATTCATCAAGAGGTCTATAACCTTAATCACACAAAGTCCATTTTCCAGGTAAGGTAGCATATTCACAGTTCTGGGGATTAGGGTGTGGATGACTTTGGGGGCCATTATTCTGTCGGCCACACTATCACTGTGTCCATTTTACAAATGATGAAAACTGAGGCACAGAGCCATTAAACTCTGTTAAGTTTGCACAACTAATATGTGTTAGAGCTGAGTTTTGAACCCAGGCTGTTTAGAACCAGAGCCTATGCTACATCAAGACTTGGATGACCGGAATTTAAGAACAAATCGGGGGGAAAAAAAAAGAGGTTAACAAGCAGCAGAGGCAAAAGTCACCTTTTGGCAGAGGCCTTAAGTATGTGAACTGCATTCCTGTTGAAGGCTTATCTCTATTATTTTTAAAGACTTAGATAACAAGAACAGAAAAAACATCCTTTCGTTGTTAGTAAGTTGCTTAAATCACATAGAGCCCTTTCATGATGACAAACATTTGGGCTCCAGGAAAACTGATCAACTGTGGGTCTGTTTGAAATTGATAAAAATTCCTGACCCCATTGAATTGTGGACAGAGGGATATGTCCTTTGTAGCTTTCCTGACTCATCAATTTGATGAAGCCTTTGTTTCAGAGCTGGGAAAAAACTAAGGAAGGATGTTCTGGGTGTGATGGAAAGAAAACTGGCCTGGGAGTCTGGTCCTCTAGGTTCTCAACCTGCCACCGACTAGCTGGGTTATGAGCAAGCAGCTCCCTTTCACTTCTCTGAAGCCCAGTTTTCTATTTGAAATGAATATAGGTTTAAACATTTAAAAAATTTTTATTATGAAAGTTTTTAAAGACGTAGCAATAGAAAGGATAGTATGATAAGCATTCATACACTCACAAACTATATTTAATAGTTGTTAACATTTTTTCTGTACTTGTTTATATATGTATATACACATGTGTGTGTTTGTGTGTATGTGTATATACATATATTTAATTTTAAAAATTGTTTTTGCTGGGGATTCCCTGGTTGTCTAGTGGTTAGAACTTCGAACTTCCACTGCAGGGGGCACGGGTTCGATCCCTGGTCGCGGGGAAACTAAGATCCCACATGCCATTTGGTGTAGCCAAAAGAAAAAATTGTTTTTTTTTTTAAAAAAAGTGAGTTACAAATATGATGACATTTCACCCCTAAATACTTTAGCATTCATCTCCTAAGACAAGGACATAACCCAACATAACCATAGTATCATCATCATATCTAAGGAAATTAATAATTCCCTTAAGATTATCTAATATCCAATCCATATTCAAATTTTCCCCATTGTCCCTGAAATGTCCTTATAGCTATTTTTTTAAAACCAGTATTCAACCAAAGTTCATGTTAGTAGGTCTCCTTTATTTATTTTATTTTATTTTTTAAAATTTATTTATTTATTTATTTTGGCTGCACCCAGTCTTAGTTGTGGCATGCGGGATCTTTGTTGCAGCATGCAGAATCTTTTAGTTGCGGCTTTGGGATCTTTAGTTGAGGCATGTGGACTTCTTAGTTGTGGCATGCGGACTCTTAGTTGTGGCATGCATGTGAGAACTAGTTCCCCGGCCAGGGATTGAACCCAGGCCCCCTGCACTGGGAGCTCAGAGTCTTACCCACTGGACCACCAGGGAAGTCCAGGTCTCCTTTAATCTATACCATGCTTTATAAGTATTATTATTTGCCTGACATACACATTCTCATCACTGACAGTGCTTCACTCTAATAATGATTCTAAATGGGGAAGGATAGGGCCACCCTTAGATTATGCAAGGTGCTCTCTTCAGGAGTAGGGGAGAACTGAGACTGGGGCTACCTAGGACACAGGCTGGGCTTGGGACAACCTGCCAGAAGCACTATTGGCCTAGGCCAGTCCCAGGTATCAGAAGGGGACTTAACAGATTTGAGAAGAAAGATACTCCAGGACAAGATGGCCCCTGAAGTGTGAGGGCTGGGACAGGGGCCTTGCTTGCCCAAGTCAAGGGCTGTACTGGAGGTGTGGGTGGGGTATTGAGAGAAATATCACTATATAGTGGAGAAGCATAAGTAGTATGGGTATAGTTAGTATATCCAGGGGTTGTTTTCTCAGATACCACCCTAACAGGTGTACCCCATCCAGTGCCCCCCTCTCTCTCCTTCATTCATTCAACAAGTATCTATTAAGCGCCAAGTTTGTACTAAGCAGTGTTCTAGGCACCATTCTAGCCAAAACTACCTGCCCTCATAAAACCCACATTCTAAGGGGGGAGACAGACAACAATATATATAAGTAAATAAATATATGTATATACACACAAACACACATATATATGTATAACGCACATACACGCATTTTTTTTTTTTATTTGTGGTATGCGGGCCTCCCTCTGCTGTGGCGTCTCCCGTTGCGGAGCACAGGCTCCGGACGCGCAGGCTCGGCAGCCATGGCTCACGGGCCCAGCCGCTCCGCGGCACGCGGGATCCTCCCAGACCGGGGCGCGAACCCGGTTCCCCTGTATCGGCAGGCGGACGCGCAACCACTGCGCCACCAGGCAAGCCCCCATATACACATTTTATAGTGAAAAGTGGTAAAGAGAAAAAAATGTGTGGTGGGTGTGAAAGATAGGAAGTGTCAAGGTGGGAGTGACATGTTACAATTTCTGATAGTGTGTTAGTTATCTGTTGCTGAATAACAAATTACTCCAAACATTAGTGGCTTAAAACACTTATTATCTCACAGTTTCCAAAGCTCAGGAATCCAGGCATCGCTTAGCTGTGCCCTCTGGCCCAGGCTCTCAAGGCTGTCATGGAGGTGTTGCTGGGGGCTACAGTCCTTCAAGGCTTGAGTCAGGGAGGAACCAGTTCCAAGATCACTCATGTGGTTGTTGGCAAAGTTTTGGTTTCTTGCAGGCTGTTGGACTAAAGGCCTTAGCTCCTTACTGCCTCATGGCTAGAGGCCTCCCTCAGATCCTTGCCACTTCATCCTCTCCATAGAGCAGCTCACAACATGGCAGCTGGCTTCCAGCAGAGTGAAAAGTGAGACAGCAAGAGAGGCCGAGCAAGGAAGCCCAATTTGTGACCTAATCTCAGTAGTGGCACTATCCATCCTGTATTGTTTCTCAGAAGTGAGTCACTAGGCCAAGCCCACACTCAAGGGCAGGGGATTATACAAGAGCGTGAAGACTAGGGGATGAACATCGCTGGGGGGCCATCTGAGAAGCTGCCTACCACAGATAGGGTGGCCAAGGGAAGCCTTACTGAGGTGACATTTGAATATAGACACATAGCAAGTGAGAGAGGAAGAGGAGGAATAACATACCTGGAGGAAGAGCATTCCAGGCAGAGAGAACAAAACACGCAAAGTGCTTCAGGCAGGAGCGAGGCTGGTAGATTTCTTTATGTAAAAATCATCCACTGGATGGTCTCCAGGGTTCTTCCTGAATTTAACATATTTTGATCCCCAGTGCACTAATCAATAAGATCGCTCTGTCCAGTGAACATATACCATCTCCCATATGTTGGGCTCTGTGCAAGGCCATGAGTGCCAGCAACCCTGAGCTCAACAAATCACAAATCAAAGGAAAGCTTATCAGGCCCGCGCGTAGACCTTAGAGCTTTGTTTTTAAGAGGGTGGTCTGCGATTTTGATTATCCCACAGTACTTTCCTTTAAACTCAGAAATTGTCTGGACACAAAGACGCTCTCAATCTCTCAGGAGTTGTTAACCTGAAGTCTGTGCATGGAATTCAGGGTGTAGGAACTTGGATGAGAAAAATGTACATCTCTATTTTTACTAAGCTTTAACTTAAATCTAACTTGCCCTTCCATTATGAGTGTCACTGTGGTAACCAGCCTTTCAGATGGCCCCCAGTACCTCGCTCCCAGTGTTCACACGCCTGTGCAGTTCCCTCCCACATGTGTCAGGGTTGGTCTGTGTGACTAATAGGATGCAGAAGTGATAGCATGCTACTTCTGAGATGAGGTTATAAGAGCAACTTTGTCTCGGGCTCTTGCCCTTTCTCCATCACTCACTCTGAGGGAAACCGGCTGCCATGACTTGAGAACAGGTGACAAGGAAATAAGGCACCCAGCCAAGAGCCATCAAGGAACTGACACTGGCCATCGGCCATACAAGTGAGCTTGGAGGTGGATTTTCCAGCCTTCAGATGATACAGCCCAAGCCCACAGCTTGACTGCAACCTCATGGGAGACTCTGAGTAGAAACATCCAGAATCTCCTCTTGGATTCCTGACCCTCAGAGACAGAGTGCAGTGATATTTGGTATTCGTAAATTGCTGAGTTGTATTATGCAGCAACAGATAACTAAAACAGTAGTCAGCAAACAGTAGTGTTAGCAGTACCTGGAATTTTGTCATCTATAGAGATCACAGTTACTTTTGTATCATATCATAGTTATTGCAGAGAGAGTCAATATATCGTCATTACTTCAAAATTATAGCAGAACATTTTTTATAAATAAAGAAGCACATTTATTACTTTATCACAAGTCAATATTTTGATAATTGAATTTCAGTATAATTGGTGTCTTTTATGTGTGTATTTTAATTTTTTGCATTTAAAAATATTCTTCTAAGAAGGGGTCAGTAGGCTTCACCAGACAGCCAAGAGCACAAAAATGTTTAAAGATCCTGGATTTGGGAGTTTGGTTTCTCCCTACTGATGTGCAGGGGAACTAAAAACACTTCTTACAGGCACAAGTAAGTTCGGCATGGCCAAATGGCAGGATCTTCCAGGTGCCCGGCCAGCTGTCTACCAGGAGGACACGGGATGTACGTGGTCGGCCAGGCTGGCCTCCTGGGGCCATAGTTGGCTGAGGGAGGAGAAGCTTCTGCAGCAAGCCTGGACTCCTCTAGCACCAGGAGCTCCTCCTGCCCATGGCTTGCATCAAACACTGCCCTTCCCTTTCCCTCTAGTTTCAGAACTGGGTTTTAACTGGCTGTCAAGACTGAAGCATGCACAGCACAGCAGAATGCGATCTCTGTGTTGACAGCCATGTGAGAGTCAGCACAAAACGCCCATGTGCTGAGGGGCAGGAGGCCAGACTCAGCAGAGGCAGCCAGAGGAGTGAGCTGAATGTGGAGCTCCTGTTCGAAGACCATTGCCTCGCCCCTTAATCCTCAGGAGTCTTGTCTGGAGGAAGATGGCCCCGGGGGCAGCCTCCCAGCACTTCCTTGAGCGTTGTGGGCACCAGGACCTCAGTTCCCATGATGAGAGTTTGTCCCTGCTCTTAGAAGTCCTGGATGACAGAACTAGGAGAAAGCTAGAGAATGGTGGCCACCCTCTGGTCTCAGTCTCATTTTACAGATGTGGACAAGAGACCAAGAACGGTGAAATGTCTTCTCAGGACCATGAGATTCATTTGCCAAGAAGTAGGTCAGAATTCTGGTGTCCTAGCAGACTGTCTTGTTGACAGTTGTATCTCTAAGGCCTGCCAGGGGGCTGGACACATAAAAATGTGCTGAAGGAAGGAGTGAGCACAAACCAATCTGGGTTCTTTCTATCCATCAAACTTTTATACACTTTCACCCAAGAAATGGAAAAAAACAGTGGACCTGGGTGAACTTCTTCATTTTAATTTTCTCTTTGTCAAAACAAATGGTAAATCATCCTCCCATCTCTCCTTCCTCCTTTCTTCATTCCAAAATCTAAAAAACACCCACATTTTGGCAAGCTCCTAGGTCCCAACAGTGCATTCTTTTGTACATTTGATAATCCTAGGGTCATCATTACTTCAGCTTTAAAACGAAGCTGTACTTCAGGCTGATATAACACACCTGGCCTGGGGTGAGTGGGAGGGAAGAGGGGGGAAAGTGCCAGGCACTGTCTGCGACCTGGGATGAGGTGGGAGGGAGGGAGGAGGGAGACCCCTGCTCAGAAGCCAGGGTTAAACCTAGGGGTATCTGAGGAGACCTGGGCTGTTGGGCTCACCCCTGTATCTCCACTGCCTACAGTAGCACCATACATGCAGCACACACAGTAGGTGCTTAATAGAGATCTGTTGGCTTGCTGATTGACTGATGAGTGATAGCACCTACAAGCTGAGCCCTGGTGGCCTCCACAGCCTCCTCTATTTTCTCCTTGCAGATGAGATGGACTGCCAAGAGCTAAGGGCCTAACTGCTCAGAGACAAGGCTAGATCTCAAACGTGCCTTTCTGGGTTCCAGTAACGAGGAGATAGGAGCCCAAGTCGGGTTCTGGATTGTACATATGTATGCACCTTGCCAATGTGTACCTCTCTAGTCAGCTAACAGCATCTGGTGGAATCTATCAAGGGCCGACAGTGAGACCCAAAGCTATGGCATCATGATTTCAAAACTGAAGGAGTTTATCTTCTCCATCTCCATTACAGACAGTAGGGATTAGGTCTTGGTGTTAGAGAGTCACATTGTCACTTTCAAAAGCTGTCCTTGCCTAAGGTTTTTCAATGAAGTATACCTCATTAACTAAAAATTAGTTAAAAATTTTAAATATGCGTGTGTGTGTATATATATATTACTTAGAAATATTCCATGAAAATCAAATTTAAAAAAATCAAACAGAAAAACAAGTATATTCTATTTTGGCTTGTTTCCTTTTTCCAGTCTTCTCCAAGGACTTGGATTCATGCTAAGTTGATGAGTTCATGGATTGGACACTGAATGTGTTTTGAATTTTTATAAAATCCTTAGGAGATTATACCAAATAAAGGAAGTTTTTCCTTCTTGTGACATATTTGAGGAGAAAGAAAAAACAGGAGGCAAATGCCTCTAAATAGTTAAAGGTAATATGATTTTAGCAATTCAGGTCAATAAATATTTGACACCCTACTATATACATAGTACTGAGCAGTGCCTTGAAGAGTTAGAAATGAACATAATAAATCCCCATAGATAAGACTCTGTGCCTTGGGATACCTATAATCTATTATAGACACAATAGATAAAGTCTATGCACAAATAATGATAATGCATGCCAAAAGCACAAGATGCATTAGAAGACTCCAAGCAAAGTATTTGGAGTGACGAAGAACAATTTTGGTGGAATGAGAAGGTTCAAGAGTGAATGAGAAGTGAGATGGAGCAGATAGTGAATGTAGGAATATAGAATTAAGAAAGTGAGGACAATAATGAAATGAATAGCAGGGACAAAGAAAGAATTATTTTTCTCTAAATGGGGAGTATGGAACTCAGGTCTACCATTCAAATAGTCAATCAATCTCTCTGTTTCTGTCTTTATCTCTCCTCTATCTCTGTCTCTCTCAATGGGCTCCAGAGATTCAGAGGTTGTAGAATCCAGGGCACAAAGTTGAGTAGAGAGTAAAGAGAAGGTTAACATTGCCAGTGACCAGCTTTTACTCAGAGACCTGAGAAAGGAAGGTTGAGGGATCCTATAACCTAATTCCTTTCCAACTTAGAATCTCTCCCTTTACTTTCCCTAAGTGATTTTCCATGTTCATGCTTCCTTAATGATAATGATAGATACCAAGATAAAATAAGACAAGGGAATGTATCTGAATAGTGTGGTTTTGCTTTTCAACTAGATACTTAAGTACATCCACGAATCAACCTCTACTCAGAAAAATGGCGATGTAGAAGGTATAGTCCTTGTCCTTGATCTCTTAGCCCCCTTCTTTAAAATGACTCTCTGACCTTCTGCAGTTTACACTTTTTCTTGGCAATTTTTCTTCAATAGTATCTTTCCTGTTTTCTCTCTAGCCATTATGTTATCTCTTTTACTGATGAATACTATTTCCTCCCTGTCCACCCATTAGCTTACTTCAGCTTTATTTTATTCTTTTCTGACTATTGCCTCTTTACAAACTTCCCACGTATGTCCCCTTTGGCACTTTTCCAGCCATTTTCCATCTTAACTCCTATTTTGTGCAGAGTTCGTAAGAATGTATATGTATTACATATTTATAAAACCCATCCCCAAGGGCAAGCGTCACAGGAAACATCTCACAGGCCCCATTCATCAAATTCCACACTATAACCTAGCCCCAAATTCTTGTTTAAGTATTGTCCTTCTGATAGCAGATTCTATTTAAGGCCATTGGAGCAGCGTCCTGAGAATGGAACCTAACTCCCTCTCTTCCTGTCCCGCTTGCTTGTCAAGCGAGATAATGTGTGTGAAAAAGCTTTGAAAACTTTGAAGCATGTGCTGTGGTGGCTGTCATTGCTGTTATTACAGTGTGTTTGCTCGTGCTTTCATTGAACAAGAATTTATTGAGCACCTGCTATGTGTCAGGCATGGGAGATAAAATGTGAACAAAATATAATGTTCCAGAATGCAAATGGTGAGAACCAAAAAAAAAAGGAAAATTACATAGTTCCTAGCCTCATAGGTCTTATAGTCTAGAGCAGAATATGGGTGTCATTTGAATAGTTATGTGACTAGGTATAAAATTACCACTAGGCTCGGTGCTGTGAAGAAAAGGTTTATCATGCCACATAGTAGGGGGGCAGCACCTGATCCAGCCTTGGGAGGAGTTGGAGTCACCTGATACATCTGAGAACTGGAGGATAAGTGGGAGTTAACTGTGCCAAAGCAGATGGTGAGGAGCACCCCAGGCACAACACTCCTCGAGGTGGAAGCAGTAGGGTTAGTTGTTCCAAGAACTAGAAGAAGGTCAGTGTGATTGGGTGGGAGAAGGGGAGGAGGCTGGGAACAAGGAGGGATGTGGTCTGTGACGAGGCTGAAGGAAAAAATGGTTGGGCCAAGTTTCATGAGGAACACTAAGGGTTTTTAACTCAATTCAGAGAGTTATGGGATGACAGTAAAGCATTTAAGCAGAAAAAAGTTCCATTCAAAACCTTACTCTCTGCATACAGTGGAGAACAGGTTGTGTTGTAGGAAAGAGCAGGGAATAGTCAATTCAGGGAGCCCAGGGGAGGTAGTGTAGGTGAGAGGGGTGATGGTGATTTAAGCTTAGGTGGTGGCAGCAAAGTTGGAAAGAAGTGAGGGGAGTCGAGAAATACTTAGGATGTAAAATTGTCAGAATTTGGTGAGAGAATGGATGTAGAGGATGAAGAAGAATGTGTAGTCAAGATTTGCTATTAGCTTTCCCACTTGGGCAACTAGAAGTACATGGAATTGTTCACTCAGCTCTTCACCCATGGAGTAGGAAGTGCAGCCATTCTGAAAAAGCATCTCTTCCCCACACCTCAACACACAGCCTAGGATTATGGGTGTATAGGGGTCTTGCTGAGGAGCTCTGTCTCACAATGGCTGAGAAATCCACGGATGCTATCTCCAAAGACACTCATGGACAGGATCTCTGAACTTCAGAAATGAGAAAGGCTCCATTCAACTATAGATCAGCAGCCTGTTGGGCGAGACCTCCTGAAACACAGTCTGGTCCAGTCACTTCACAGATACCATGTGATGCCTGCTCACTGAGCCCTTTCCTCAGTCCACAGGATCTGGCCCCACTAGAGCCACTGAAGGATCGCAAGACCAGGTCTCACAGTGAACACTCACAGCAGACTTCCTGTTCCTTCTCCTTCCTCAGAGCCCTGATCCCGCCTCTGTTATGATCTAAAACACAAATCCCTCATCCTAAATGCTTTGAAGGACAAGAGTTTGATTTGATTGCCTCACTGCTGGGGCAAAATACAAAAAATCAGGTTGTTGCTGGGGGTGCGATGACCCCAATACAAACCTGGACATTTCTATTTCTGAACTCTAAAAGGTCATTCGTTCATTCTTTTGGGACAATAGAATGTGACTACCTTCAAGGGGGTTCTTGCCTGCAAATACAATAGATCTGTTTACAACCTGATCTTTGTGGCTAGAGATGCAAGAAGAAATACCTTGAGTCATTCTCTCAATGCTGCTTGAAGATCCTCTGAACCTCACTTTCTACAGTTCAAAACAAAAACTGTAAGTTTAATCTTCATCAAGGCATTCTGCTGCATCTGTTACATTGTCAATGAAGCTTGCACTGTGAAGAAGGTATCTAGTTATCCTCCAAAATGCAGTCTCCCCCTCTACCTAGATGTATGACTAGACTAAATTCCCAGCCCCCTTTGTGGTCGTGTGTGGCCCTAGGACTAAGTTCTCTCCGACAAACATGAGTCACCATGATTTGCTCCACTTCTGAGCCCATTTGACACTCAAGATGACTTTGGAATCCACTTGTTGAAGATGGCAGAGAAGCCAGCAGCCTGGGCCCTGAATGATTATGGAGGATAATGGCTCTCCTCATCAGAACATATACCATGACTATTATATGAGAAAGAAATAAGATTCTTTTCTTTAAGCTACTAAACTTTTGAAGTGTAACAAGTAAACACAACATTATAATACCCTGAGGCAACTCATCCACTAAACCATGAGCTTCTTAAAGGCAAGGACTACACTACACCTGATTCTTCATTGAATCTATTGTCCCTCACACAGTGCTTGACATATAGGAAGCTTTCAATAGATAAATTTCAAATAAGTGGTATTCCTTAGGAATCATTATGCAATGGGCTTGCAAATTTGCTCACATGGCAACTTAGATGTACAGAGAGATGTATTTCTAGATGTGCTCTTTCTCATGATGGTTGCCCTGCTTGGTGGTTAGGGTATATGGAAAAAGATAACTGAATGTCCAATCCCATGAAACCTTTGTCTACTGCCATGCTTAAATAGCCTCATTGGGTAATGTTTAGACTTTGGAGATAATTGCTGTTATTTATTCTCACTTGACCTTCTCCAAGATGGCGTCTATTGTATAAGAGGAAAAACACTTGAGTAAAAGGGTCTCAGACCTACCTGATGTCCTCCCTATCCTAGGTGGCCTCAGCTGTGGAGGATCTGATATGTGGTATGCTGCTGCTGCTAAATTCTTTCTCGGTTTAGTCAGAGTCCTGTGTCCACTTCTTCTTGACTCGACCCCCTTCATTTTTTGTAGGGTATATTTCTCTGAGTCTCTTCATGTCCTGGAAACCTGGCCCAGATTGTCCTTCTCCCTCCTATACTATGAGATCTCCACCCCCTGGCCTTCTCTCTGGTGTTCATGCCATACAGGAATCAGGGGAGATCCAGGAGTGCAATCTAGATCCTCCATTCAAATGCTGACCTTTTAACCCAGCTGCACTGTCCCTTGTTGCATGGGGTCCATTGCACAGAAGCCTCTTGCAGGTTCATATCGGAAAATGATACAAAAGCCCAGAAAAAGGAATTCAGGATGAGCATGTCTGCCAGTTTTCCTCTCCTGCCTTTCCTTTCCTCCCTTCTTTCTACAGTCAGCTGGGCTAGACTTTTTCTCCTTCCTGCACGTCAAATCCTCCTTCTATCCAGTGAACAAGAGTCATGAGCTGGCCATCACATCAGAAAACTTGTCTGGTCCCAGAGCTTATTTATTCCTTAGTGTAGAGATGTGTGCTCCAGGTGTGGTTCTTGCTATGTGAAATGGGAGATAAAGGATTTGAGAAATCTTTTCTCTGTCATAAATCTGACCCTCAAGTCTTTTTAGAAAATTCTTATTTTCAGTGTCAGATACTAACACATTTGCAAATGTTGATGAAACTCAAGGATGTAAGTCTCTTAAAAGATGTAATGCATGTCATGTTCATGCTTCCCACATTATTTTTATAATAAGTCCCCCCCCCACGGAAATAATCAAATCATTCTCTAGGACACAGATAACTTGGGCTGACCAGAGAATCACACACTAGAAATGCAAAAAATAAACTTCTGTTAAAATTGTATCTTATTCCGACTCCATTTGGGGCTTAGAACAACCTGACATGTTGACTTGTAAAAATCAAATACATAGAGGGTGAGAGAACCAAGATTTCATGTACCACCAGCATCTTTATCAGCTGTGGTGTTGACATAGGTGTCTTGCTTAATAACACGCTGTCTCTCTTAAACTATAGAGAATGCAATTATCTTTACAAAGAATCCCCATTGGCTCTGACTTCTTCCCAAGTTTGGACAAGGGATGCCCTGGAAATAATGAATGCAGAGCACAGACAAGAAGCAGATAGTTATTTCTCCCAAATCATCTAGGAGCTCATTAAACTAAAGACAACTTGAATAATCACGTGACTTGTTTACTTTTCTCTTTTCAAAAAGGAGATTATGTTAAACATAATTATTCATGTCTGACAATCTAAAGTAGACATCTTAAAAAACGATAGGGAGACTAAAGTCTAATAAAGATACTAGTGTGTATTATTCATCCTGACATCACAACAACAGAAGAGCTTAATTTTTTTAAAAAAACTGAAGTATATAATGTGGAATCTTCGCAATAACCTAATGAAGTAGTCACACTTATTATTTAGCTTTTGCAGGTGAAGAAACTGAGGCTTGGAGAAGTTAAATGGATTAGTCAAGGTCCACACAGAGGAAGCAAGTAGTAAATGAAGCCAGGTCTTGAGCCCAAGTCCTCTGCCTCTTGCGTCTATTTAATTTCACTCACTATACACACCATCAGTCCTCATGTCTGAACATTATTCCTTCTGATTTCCAACATCTGGCGTCTCTTTTTTTCTCTTTAAGACCATTGCGGCAGGTTAATTGGCCAGGGCCCTCAAAAATGGATGGTGATGCTATGGAGACTTCCATGATGTAGGAATTGGCTTATTAGTCATTTAAATTAGGCTATAAAATAATTCTGCTCCTACTCTATTACTTTAAGCCGTCTGCTTTGTGATGATCTGAGTTTCAGCCTAATGAAAGAAAAAGTTGAATTAGAGTCTTCTTGTTTTGTTCCGTTTTTGATAATAACTTAATACCAGGGGCATAGTTGGGAGGCATTCGCCACAAACTTCAAATGGGTCACCTGCCTCTTTTGTGTGCAGAGCAGACAAGTCTTGTCTGTCCAAGATTTTTGCAAGAGCACAACAGAATGGGAACGTGAAGAGCTTTCTTCCCTCGGAGTTCCACGGCTCTGCCAAGCCAGGAACAATACAGAAGCAACAAAACATAGCAGAAAACTCATTTTTACATGAACCAGTCTGTCTGGGTTCTGTTTCTTTTTCTACATAATAGTTTGTAACAGTGTTTACAATGTAAACTGTCCAAAACCACAGACCAATTTTAAAAAAGAAGAAGAGAAAGAGGAAGGAAGAGGAAGAGATGTATTTCTGTCTGTAAGTACTCTGAAAACCTTTGTAGAATGAAAGACTCTTCACACTCTGAGCCTGGCCTCTCCTGCTCACTTTTTTGCTGAGCCAGGGCAGACCGTGCCCTACTCCCACCCTCTCATTTTCCTCTTATTGTACTTTCTCCATTAGTCCCTCTGGTGTGTGAAATCTAAGCAATAATTCACTTCTTTATTAAATTAAAACATAACTACTAGCTCATGTCTTCATTATGTGAAACAATTTAACTCTCAAATTGATCAAATAAAGCCACCTAAATTCAACTGGCCATATGTGAAAGTGCATTAATAAACTTGAACATTATCTGACCAGAGCTATTTCTTCCATGCTCCTGCATCAGGTCTGAGAGTCTCTCTCGCACTGAAATGTCTTAGCATTACTCCACAGACAATTTCCAATTAGCATGGCTTTTTAGAAGCCTTTAGCAAAAGGTTTAAACATTTCAGTGAAGCTTATGTATTACTTTACACATTAGCAGTGATTAGCTTCAGCAATCACAATTCCCATTTTCTACAGAAGCCTGGCAGTTAATGCCCAAAGCAGGCTGAACATAGGACAATAGGGGCAAAGATGTTTTAAAAGAAAATATAAATAGGTTTAGTCATAATACAATTGTCAAGCCAAACATGTCAGTTGGTCTCAAACATCTCTCTGTCTTCCCTTTTGCAACCCCTGGCTTATGTGTTTACTATGAGGACAATCAGATAATTATGAAGATAGAGATGAGCTTTCTACAGGGGCGGGACCCAAAACTAATTGGTATTGTAGAGGCAGGGTGGTCAGGACCATGGGTCGTTAGTTGTCAGTTACCATATGGGTCTGGGGGTACTGTGGGTTGAACAGGAGGTCTTGCTTGGGGAACAGGAAGGGGTACTACAGAGGGAGGGGGAGCTGCTTTGCAGTTCTTTCTACTTTTAGCCTAGTTCCTGTCTCCAGTCTTTGTTCTCATTATTAGTTTTCTCTATTGAGAGCCAAAAAGCAAAATGTCCACAATCCCTGTACTTGACACATCTGTATGACTTATGAGACTATTACCATAATGATGAAGAAACTCTACTTTTCTTCTGAAAAGTGTTTGATAAAAAAGCCACAAGACCTGCCTCTTACTGGGTGAAGATGAAAAATCTTTCCTTTGCAGCAACTCAGCACCTTTTTACTTGAGGAGCCTTCAGGAGTTAAAACTCAGAGCACAACAGATATCCCCACTGCCACTGATGCCAGAGCAGCACTTACCGGGGCATGTCTTTCATCACCATCACAGCAACTTGAGAATCTAAGTAAATCGAGAAAACAGTCACAAGTTGGAATTCAGAAGTCACACTGATATTATTCTTGCTTTCAAAGCAGATTATAGGATCAAAGATTAAGAACATGGTTTTCCTAACTCCTGGCCATAAGAGAACCTCAGTGATTAAACTCCACATTGGGAATCAGGTGTAGAGAATGGAGCTATTGTCTCTCAGAATGGAATCTTTGAGAAAGACAATATACATGGTCATTTGGGAGGAAAGAATTTATATTTTGTTTACAGTGTTTAGGCCCAATAAGGTAGATTAAACTTTTATAGAGGCAATTATAATTTTATCTCTAATCATTATATTTGATAGTAGGGGTATAGAATCATTCCTAGTTTAGGGATTCCAAAAAATCTATTATTTAAAGGGTATTGGTCAGCTTGGGCTCTATAACAAAATAGCATAAACTGGGTGCTTAAAAAAAAGAAATTTATTTTCTCACAGTTATGGAGGCTGAAATTCTAAGATGAAGGTGCCAGCATGGTCAAGTGCTGGTGAGAGCTCTCTTCTTGTCTTGCAGATAGTCACCTTCTCACTGTGCCCTCACATGGCAGAGAGAGCAAGTTCCCTGAAGAGCACTAGTTCCACCAGACCAGAACCCTACCCTCATGACCTCATCTAACACTACTTCCCAAAGGTCCCATCCCCAAATACCATCCCATTAGGGATTAGGGTTCCAACATATGAATTTTAGGGGGATACAAGCATTAAGCCTATAACATAGAGCAACATGAGATTCAAGCTTGGTCACATGGAATAGTGAGAAAAAAATTTAAATATCTTTAGTCTTTGGAACCAAGAATTTATACTAATGGTGTGCCTTCTTATTTTGTGATTCTAAAATCAACAATTCTATTACCTAGAGACATATTCAGACTTCACACACCTAAATATGGAAGAAAGGAGTTATACATAAGAAGCACCATCTGCTGCATCAAGTAACTTAATGTTTGGAAATCATCTCCAAATTATAATTAAAATAGAGTGCAGAAAAAGGAATGAATAACTCAGCAGCCCAAAATTTAAATAAAATTTAGGCAGTTATTTAGTCTGTCTCAGCTTCCTCATCTGTAAAATGGGGAGGAAACATACCTTTTCTATTGTGGAGAACTGGTATGAGCCTTAAATGAGGTGTTATTGGAAAAGTTTTCCTGAATAAGTGGATGTTATTGTCGTGCTAATGTCGCAAACATTTATTTGGTTCTGTATGTCTTGCATCCTGCTATATTCAAGAAATGCAAAGTTAAGTAAGACAAGGGACCCTACCAATAAGAAGATCACCATCTGGTGGCAAAGACAAATCCATAAACAATGCTAAACAACTAATTAGGGTACAATATAATAAATGTTATAGTAAAGTATTAGATACTATGGAAATATCACACTGGAAGCTTAATATGGGATTCAGAAACTAGTTATTTGGCATGAACATCTGGCCAACCATTTGCTCAGGACTTTCAGCTGGCTCCCAAATTTCTTGCCTAGATTCTCCTTGAGTAGACTAGATTGGCTGCATGAATTTTGAAGCTCTACTATTTGAGGCAATTAATGTTTAGGGTTGTTATGTCCTCTGGATAAATTGACCCCTTTACCACTGGCTCTCTTTATCCCTGGTAATGTTCTTTACTACTTTGATATAGTCAGTCTTTACAACTTTCGGTGGATCTGTGTTAGCATGGTATATCTTTTTCAATACTTTCACTTTTAACCAATTTATATCTTTATAGTTTAAGTTGGATTTTTGTGGGCAGCATACAATGGATCTTGCTTGTTAATCCAACCTGGCAATCTCTACCTTCTAAATGGAGTGTTTAGACCATTTACAATTAATGTAATTATCGATATAGTTGAGTTTAAATCTACCATCATGCTATTTGTTTTCTCTTTGTCCCATCTATTCCTTGTTCCTTTTTTCCTCTTTTCTACCTTTTTTGAATTGAATATTTTTAATAATTTAATCCTATCTCATTTGTTGGCTTATTAGATATAATTCTTTGCTATAGTTACTCTAGGGCTTTTATTTTACTGATTATAGTTTAAAATGATCACGTCAAGTGATATCATACTCATTCACATTTAATAAGAACCTAACAAAATTATACTTTTGTTTCTCTCCTTCTAGCCCTTGTGCTACGATTGTTATGCATTTTATTTCCATACATGTTATAAACCTCACAATACATTGTTATTATTTAAAGCAAAAATAAGCCTCCAGAGCACAGTATTATCTTTGCTTTAAAGAGCAGGTTATCTTATAAAGAAATCTAAATAAAATAGTTTTTATATTTATACATGTAGCAATCACTTCTGATGCTCTTCATTCCTTTGTGTAGATCTTGGTTTCTATCTGGTATCATGAAGACTGTTTCAAATTTCTTGTAGTATTGGTCTGCTGGTGATGAATTCTTTCAGCTTTTGTATATCTGTAAAGTCCTTTTTTTGCCTTCATTTGTGAGAGATATCTTCACTGGCTAAAAATAAATCATAGGCTGATAGCATTCCCCACCCACCCACCCAATGCTTTAAAGATGTTGTTCCAAACAGTATGGAGGCTCCTCAAAAAACTAAAAATAGAACTACCATATGACCCAGCAATTCCACTCCTGGGTATATATCCAACGAAAATGAAAACACTAACTCAAAAAGATACATACACCACAATGTTCACAGTAGCATTATTTATAATAGCCAAGGTATGGAAGCAACCTAAGTGCCCATCAAAAGATGAATGGATAAAGAAGATGTGGTATATCTATACAATGTAATACTACTCAGACATAAAAAAGAATGAAATTTTTTCCATTTGCAACAGCATGGATGGACGTGGAGGGTATTATGCTTAGTGAAATAAGTGAGACAAAGAAAGAAAAATACTGTATGTTGTCACATGTGGAATCTAAAAAATAAAACAAACTAGTGAATATAACAAAAAAGAAACAGAGTCACAGATATCGAAAACTCACTAGTGGTTACCAGTGGGGAGAGGGAAAGGGAGATGAACAAGATAGGGGTAGGGGATTAAGAGGGACAAACTACTGTGTATAAAATAAATAAACTACAAGGATATATGGTACAGCACAGGGAATATAGCCAATATTTTATAATAACTATAAATGGACTATGATCTTTAAAAATCATGAATCATTATGTGATACACCTGAAACTTATATAATATTGTAAATCAACTTTATCTCAATTTTTAAAAATGAAAAAGATGTTTTTCCATTGTCTTCTAGTCCACATCATTTCCAAAGAGAAAACTGATGTTATCCTTATCTTTGTTCCTGTGTAACTTGTCTTTTTCTCTAGTTGCCTTTATGGTTTGCTCTCTATCAGTGGATTTAAACAATTTGATTATGTTGTGCCTAGGTATAGATTTCTTCATGTTTCATCTGCTTGAGATTTCTAAATATATGGTTTATAGTTTTCATCACATTTGGAAAAGTATTGATCATTATTTCTTCAAATAGTTTTTAAGTCTCACCAGCACTCATGTGGGAACTTTAATGACACATGTATGGTTGCTTGAATTTGTCCCACAGTTCAACAATTCTCTGTTTATTTTGCTCAGTCGTATTTCCTATCCGTTTGCTTGTTTCTTTTTTTTTTCCCATGTCTTCAAGTCTATTAATCTACGATGTCAATTCTGCTAGTAATCCCATCTAGTATATTTTTTGTATAAGGCGTTATAATTTTCATCACTAGATTTTCTATAATTTAGGTCTTTTAAAATATCTTCGATGTCTCTACTTAACATGTTTAGTATATTTTCCAGCTTCTTGAACATACGAATCATAATCATAATTGTTTTAATTTTCTCGTTGATTGGATTTATCATGTGTCATTTCTGGGTCAGTTTTGAATGATTGATTTTTCTCTTTATTATGGGTTGTATTTTCCTGTTTCTTTGCATGTCTAATAATTTTTTATTGAATATCACATGTGAATTTTACCACATTGACTCCTGGATATTTTTTATTCCTGTAAATGTTATTGAACTTTGTTCTGGATGCAATTAAGTTACTTGGAAACAATTTGATCCTTCAGATCTGACTTTTATGTTTTTCTGGGCTCAACTAGAGCTGCCTTTAGACTAGGATCAATATTTCCCTGCTACTAGGCAAAATTCTTCATAATTGTCTAAGTTCTACCTGAATTATGAGATTTTCCACTAGGGCTATTGGAAGAAGCTACTTTTCTCAGGCCTGTGTAAAGTCTGAGGACTATTCCTTCTAATCCTTTCAGGTGGCTCTTTTCCTGGTCTTGGGTAGTTTCTTCACATACATGCACTGATTGATACTCAACTGAATACTCAAAGGAGGCCCTTTTCAGCAATTTGGAGTTAAGTCTCTGTGCAACTCTCTTTTTTTCTTGGTTTCCCTGGATCCTGAGCTCTGTCTTCTCAATTCAGCAAAACAGTTGGGTTCTGCCTATGTTTTCGCTCCCTGTGCTGCAGCCTGGAAATTTTCCATGCAGTAGAAAAAGTTTGTGTGGAATCATTAAGTTCATATTGTTTATTTCCCATCTCCCAGTGATCATTGTCCTTTGCTGTCTGATGTCCAATGTCTTGAGCACTATTGCTTTATATATTTTGTTCAGATTTTTTCACCTATCTCAGTGGGAGGGTAAATCCAGTTGCTATTATTCTGTATTGATCAGAAATATAAGTCCTTGTAGAACAGATTATAATCACTTTAATACAAATAGTCATGGTGCCAAACCTTGTGACGGAATTAGAAGATAGAACAGAGGCAAAGGAAGTTAATCCTCCTTCTCATCCTCTAAGCTTGTCCTACTGAGCAGCTGAGGGCCAACAAGTCCAAATGAAAGGCTGATATTATAATTTCCTAAAAGCTCTGAATTAGCATTGTATAGTGTTGTTAAGTATTATCACTCTAATCTTGGAAGGATACCCAGGGACATCTTGTATCCCTTTGTGCCCCAAGAAGTACATATGGGGAAAAGTCTTAGATGGGAATATGTTCCAGAGATACTGTCTCCAGCACTTCATGGACAGGGATGAAGCCCCATTGGCCAGTTGAATCAGACTAAGCAGCTTCTAAAACTCCATCCTATTTTAGTTTTCCTATCTTAAATGCAGGGACAATGTCTACCAACTTTTCTTAACCACAAAGGCTTTTCATTCTTTAGTTCTCATTTAATAAACACTTTGCAAATTAGAGCTTCAGTGTATAAACTATTTTAAGTAAATTAGGGGGAACAAAGTGTAATTTCAGAATGTTATTAATCATACAGGAGTGGCCTAGGTAGAACATTAAGAAATCGACAATGTGCTTTTACAAATATTCCTCAATAAAATCACAGTCCTTATCCAAGGAAACTGATATCTTTCTTCTTTTGTGTATGTTGATTCTTGAAATAACCTCTAAAGCCTCTTTAAGCTCTAACATTCTATTTTTCTCAGACATTTGTTAGTCTAATCAACTTATGAGGAACTGAAATGTAAAGAGGTAAAGCTTAAGAGAATCTCAGTAGTAGAAAGAACACTGGATTTAAGAATCAGAAAATCTTTTTAAGTCAAGGATCTGTATATCTGTGTAACCTCAAGGGAAAAAAATCACTTAACCTCTCTAGGTTTCATTACTACCTCTATTTTTTTTTTTTTTTGTGAATAAATCTCAGTCCAGACTCATCTATGATGTGAGAATAAATTAAATAAACATGAAAGCACTTTTGAAGCATAAAGTAAATTGCTCAAGGCCACAAAAGAAATCACTAAAAGAACTCAAAAGAAATATATATCAAGGATTCTAACTCCAAAACATCCAAACAACATTAACATTCTAACTCAGTTGTTTTACAATTGTAAAAAAATCATACAAGGATAATAACTTGGATGATGTGCCATATTGTGTGGCCTGTGGTATGATGTTCAGTGACGTCCCTGTGGCCAAATATGTACCAAAGGGCAGACAATCAGTGACACCATGGCAGTGATGTTATGATGTGATATTGTTCATGACATAATAATTCTTCATCATTTATATGTTGGGCTGACTATATAGTATTGAGTTGCTACTGTCTAACTCTATATCATGTGATAAAACCTTTTTTGGATAATTATTATTCAGCTTCTGAACATTCTAGGGTCTTCAGGAAATCCTGTCTTCTGTCTGAGATTTTTTACCCTTTGTCAGGCCACCCTCTGCCCTCACTTTCCCTGTGACTAGGGAGTTCAAAGCAGAAACGTCTTAATTTTCAACTACAAATAGATCATGAAACACATTTTGCATACACCTTTTTCCTCTCCCGTCCTCCTGACCAGAGTAAATTGGTTGGAAATAAATGCAAAAAATCTAATGTTTGGTCTAAATAGGAAAAAAGTGAAAGCCATCAATATTTCAATCACTTCCTCTTCACCTGTTGCTGAGGGAGGGATTCTACCCTAGGGTTATGAGGATGGCAGAGCACATGACACCCAACACTGGTCAGATGAGACTGATGGCAGTTTATTGTCCAGGGAAGGAAGACACCGCACCACCAGAGCTGGACAGGAGTTGTACCTGGGAACAGAGTGAACAAGCAGAGGCTGGGTTGGGGCAGGGGGGAGGCTTTGAAGTAACAAGAGGGTGAAGCGACTCCTGGTTTCTACATGAGTATGTGAGGGCATTGTTTGAATAATTCTGGAGACTGGCAGGGAACTGAAGCCTGCTGCTCAGGGGTAAGCAGGCACTGTGCCTCGTCCCCAGGATAAGGAGGGTTGTTTGGCTAGGAGACCCTATCTGAGGGAGCAGAGTGGGTGGAGGGGCACAGTTAGGCCAGTCGAGGCCCTCAGTTTTAGGTGGCAAGGCGGCACATAATATTAATTGTAGCCCTTACACCACAATTGAGGTTATATAAGCACACGTAGCAATGTGGACAAAGAGGTTCATCTCCTGTAACTTGCAGGCCAGTCTCATAATCCATCACCTCTTACCCCTGCTCTTAAGTCAAACAATAAAGTTCTTTCAAAACTGGAGATAAAATTAGGAATGCAGGCAGCATTGTTGGGGCTGTTCCCAGCCTTGCTCCCTTGTTTAGAGAACTGTAGAAAGACTAGGGGCCTCCTTGATGGCCTGCAGCCTGTGGTTGCACTGTCTCCAGGATGGTTGCTTGTGACTGCTCAGACATGTGACTGTGATTCCCCGCAAGCAGACCAGGGCCTGGCCCTGTTCCATTTACTGAAACAAGGAAACGGAGTCAATTGGCCTTGTCAGTTGCTATAGCTGTAACATAGAAAAATAGAAGCCCAGTGATCCCGCTTAAGGAAAATACAAAGTCTACAGTTAAATAAGGCATTTGCAGCTATTTATGGAAAAGAATCTTAGCAGACTGTACTGAGAATAGTTATAATTAGAGCTCTACATAGAAAGAGATACATGATAAGCTAAATGATAGTAAAATTAGTATTGTAATATCTGTGGTATTTACACACTCTGAATTTAAAACAATGTAATTAATTGAAAATCTTTTTTCTGTGCATAAGAGAGGGATATTTTCTTATTTCTTTTAAGTTTTAAATGTTAAACGATGACATTTCAAATATACAGCCAAGTGCCGAAAATATTAACAGATACTCATGTACCGACCTCCCATATTAACAAGATGTTACCATTTTGCTTTATTTGTTTCAGAATCAATTTTCTCTCTTTTTAAAAAGGAAAATATTAAGTGCAGATAGAGCAACCCCATCTCATCCTCTACCTCTCTCCCCAGGGGTAAACGCTACCCTGAAATTAGTATGTTCCTTTTCATGTATGTGTATTTAAACTTTTATATAGATATACCCATTAAATGATATACACCATTCTTTTGTATGCTTTAAGTATTTATGTAAATATTAGATATCATATGGTACATTTCCTCCTGTAACTTGCTTTCCTTATCAACATGTTTTGACATGTATTCATGTTGATATTTGTAGATCTGGTTTGTTCATTTTAGCTTTCCATAGGATTTCACTGTATGAGTAAACCAGTTTATTTGCTCACTGGCCTACTGTGATATTGTGATTTATAATAAATATATATTTGCTCTTTGTCAGTGTTTCTGGCATAGAGCTCCTAAAACACTTGGAATTTCTTAAACATTGAGAGCATAAATGTGTCTTTTGTTATGTTAGTGAGGTGACTTTTGGAAAGCACCTCAGGCTGGGTGCAGGTGACCAGGAGAACCCACCTTGTGATTGGAGGGTTGGAACTTTCAGTCCCAACCTTTGACCTCTGGGGTGGGGAGAGGGGCTGGAGGTTGAATCAGTCCCCCAGTGGCCAGTAATTTAATCAACCATGAGTATGTAATGAAGCCTTCATAAAAACCCAAAAGGAAGGGGTTCAGAGAGCTTCTGGGTTGGTGAACATATGTAGATGTGGGGAGAGTGGTGTGTCCAGAGAGCATGAAAGCTCGGAGCCCTTTCTCCATACTTGCCCTATGCATCTCTTCCATCTGGCTGTTCCTGAGTTATATCCTGTAATAATAAACTAGTTACCTAGTAAGTAAAATTTTTCTCTGGGTTCTGTGGGCCGCTCTAGCAAATTAATCAAACCCCAGGAAGGGGTTATGGGAACCTCCAGTCTATAGCTGGTTGGTCATGAGCACAGGTGACAACCTGGACTTGTGACTGGTTTGTATATGTGTATGTGTGGAGGGGGTGGGGGTCTGCACTCCCCCACTGAGTCTCGTACAGTTATTTCCACCTTGAGTTCCTGGGGTGTATCTCCTGTCCTGCTCCTTGTCTCTGCTCCCCTCAAAGCACGTGAGCTTTTGTCTCTCCCTTGTCTCAGGGGACCCTGACCCCCATGGAAGTAATGTTTCTGTCTAGAGTCTTGTTTCTTAGATCTACTGTTCTCTAAACTTTGACACTGGAGAGGGACCAACCCCTCAGGCCTCACTGTGACCAAGCTGTGCTGGGTTCCATGGAGAAATGGGGAAATGTTCCCCTTCTCAACTCTGTATCACCTGGGCTTGGGTACTGCACTAGCCATGCCTAAACCTCAGAAAGTATGACAAAGCCTCTTTTTTTTAAATTGGAGTATAGTTGTTTCACAATGTTGTGTTAGATTCTACTGTACAGCAAAGTGAAGTACAGTTTCTTGTGCTGTACAGCAGGTTCTCATTAGTTATCTATTTTATACATATTAGTGTATATATGTTCATCCCAATCTCCCAATTCATCCCACCGCCCCCTTTCCCCTTGGTGTCCATACGTTTGTTCTCTACATCTGTGTCTCTATTTCTGTTTTGCAAACCAGTTCATCTGTACCATTTTTCTAGATTCCACAAATATGCGTTAAACATACGACATTTGTTTTTCTTTACTTCACTCTGTATGACAGTCTCTAGGTCCACCTACGTCTCTACAAATGACCAATTCCGTTCCTTTTGACGGCTGAGTAATATTCCATTTTATACATGTACCACATCTTCTTTATCCATTCGTCTGTCAATGGACATTCAGGTTGCTTCCATGACCTGGCTATTGTAAATAGTGCTGCAATGAACACTGGGGTGCATGTGTCTTTTTGAATTATGGTTTTCTCTGGGTATGTGCCCGTAGTGGGATTGCTGGGTCATATGGTAGTTCTATTTTTAGTTTTTTAAGGAACCTCCACACCTACTACAGTAATGGAAATAAAAACAAAAATAAACAATTGGGACCTAATGAAACTTAAAATCTTTTGCACAGCAAAGGAAACCATAAACAAGATGGAAAGGCAGCCCTCAGAATGGGAGAAATATTTGCAAATGAATCAATGGACAAAGGATCATCTCCAAAATATACAAACAGCTCATGCAGCTGTTTATCAAATAAACAAACAACCCAATCAAAAAGTGGGCTGAAGACCTAAATAGACATTTCTCCAAAGAAGACATACAGATGACCAAGAGGCACATGCAAAGATGCTCAACAACACTAATAATTAGAGAAATGCAAATCAAAACTACAGTGAGGTACCACCTCACACTGGTTAGAATGGGCGTCATCAGAAAATCTACAAACAAGAAATGCTGGAGAGGATGCGGAGAAAAGGGAACCCTCTTGCACTGTTGGTGGGAATGTAAATTGATACAGCCACTATGGAGGACAGTATGGAGGTTCCTTAAAAAGACAAAGCCTCTTAAAACTGGCCTGCTTAGCTTATCTTTCTAGCCCCTCTCTCAATAGGGCCAGGCTAGGGAGCAGCCAGCAGCTCTCACACTGTCCGAATCATTGTCCACTGTTCTCTCTTCTACTCCCAGGCCACTCCCAGCATACCTGCATGTGACTTCCTCCTGGCAGCCCCATTCTCCATGCAGATAAACTCGTGCAAATACACTTCTGGGACAGCCAACCCCGCACATCCTGACAGATCTAGATTTCTCTTTAGGTTCAGCCAAGATCCCTGCCCTCTGTACAACACACACACACACACACACACACACACACACACACACACACACACACCCCACACCACACCACACCACACTATATCTCCAGTCTTCAACTTCTTCCTTTCTACTTGCTCCTTCCCTCTGTATTCCCACATGCTCAAAGCTCTTCCATCCTGAACTAAACCAAGACCTTCATAGACCCACCTCCTCTATAGCTACTACTCTCTTTCTCATCCTTCACAGCCCACTTCTTTCTTTTAATCTAGTATTAAAATCTTATTATTGTTATTCTAGACATTTTAGTATTAGTTAAAAATTTACAGCAAATGTATATTACATTTATAACCAAATAATTATAGTCTCTGTTATGGGTTGAATTGTGTCCACCCCCCTCCCTGCCCCCCCAAAAAAGATATGTTTGAATCCTAACCCCTAGTACCTCTGAACATGATCTTATTGGGAGATAGGGTTTTTACAGAGGTAATCAAGTTAAAATGAATTCGATAGGGTAGGCCCTGATCCAGTATGACTATTACCTTCATAAAAAGAGGAAGTCTGGGACTTTCCTGGTGGCACAGTGGTTAAGAATCTGCCTGCCAGTGCAGGTGACATGGGTTTGATCCCTGGTCCGGGAAGATCCCACATGCCACAGAGCAGCTAAGCCCATGCCCCACAACTACTGAGCCTGCTGCAACTAGAGAAAGCATGTGTGCAGCAAAGAAGACCCAAGGCAGACCAAAAAAAAAAAAAAAATATATATATATATATATATATATTCACCTGTCTCTCTCCATTGCCTCACCTCCATTGCACTCAACAGCTCACTGGTGATTTAACTGACTTCTATGCCCTCTATTCTGCTACAGCTTTCTCATCAAAACCACCAATGACCTTCTTGTTGCTAATTCCAACTAGACATTCTTCAGCTCTTTCCCAATCCTCTGCAATCTTTTACATTGTTTATCTCTTCTTTCTTCCTAAAATGCTATCTTCTCCTGGTTTTCGTGGCATTGCTCTCCTGAATTTTTCTCCTACTTCTCTGTTTTTGTTCTTTTTGTTTGTTTTTTGGGTTTTTTTTGTTAGTGCCTTTTGGATTTTCCCTTCTTTTACCCATGTGTTTGATGGAAAAGTTCCTCAGGGTTCCATCTAAAGTCTCTTATTTTGTCATGACATTGTCTCTCCCTGAGGCTAGTGGCTAAGTCCCGAGTCTTTTTTTTTTTTTTTTTTTGCGGTACGCGGGCCTCTCACTGTTGTGGCCTCTCCCATTGCGGAGCACAGGCGCCGGACGCGCAGGCTCAGCGGCCATGGCCCACGGGCCCAGCCGCTCTGCCGCATGTGGGATCTTCCCGGACCGGGGCACGAACCCGTGTCCCCTGCATCGGCAGGCGGACTCTCCACCACTGCGCCACCAGGGAAGCCCTAAGTCCCGAGTCTTAACCAGCTTCAGGTTCAAACGTGGTGTGCTTCCACCAGGAGACACATAACATGCGGTTCCCTGTCTCTTTATGGTGTTAGCGGCTATTGAGGAGCACAACCTAGATTCATCATTTAATTAGAGGTTTGCAAGATGGTGATATTCTGTCACCCTTGTTTTGTTTGTTAGCTGAAATAATCCTATAAAGAGAAACTTTCCTTTATCAATTATTTGGTCACCTGAGGAACAATTAATAAAGGAAAGGCAAAGTAAATGCTTGATATTTTTTGCTTTACACTTTTCAGAATAATGACTTGCTTCCCTTGTGATTATTAACACCTACAAAGGTGACAAATGTGGGTTTTTCATTACGAACCCATAAATTTAAACATATTTGATGTGTTTTAATATGTTTCAGATATTCTTATTGATGCTCAAATTATTCCCTCTCTTGTTAGTGGGAAACCTTCAAGGTGCTCCTGGATTCCTTTGTCATGGCCCAAGAGGTCTTTGCTTGCTTTCTGGTATGAAAAGATGTTGCAGAATCATCTTGTAGATTTTCTGTCCTAGATTTGGTTTCAGTCATTTCTCCAAAGAGCCCTCATATTTTCGTTTCCGAGGACATATTAATTTCACAATAACTTTAGCAATAACTTAGGCAAATGGCTGTACTCTGAAACCAGGCACAAGGTTATTGTAGGATTAAATAAAACTGTGCACATAAAGCACTTAGCTACTCCCTATAACTTCACATGTACCAGGTACTGTGCTGTTATTATCCAGAGCATGATGTCACAGACAGGAAGTGGGGATATTCCAAACATCACTCAGGTACCTTTGCCCTGAGGACAAATGTGGCAATGGTGCCAATTCCCTGAAGACCTTTTTGGGATAATTACCTGGTTCTTTCCTTAGCCACTGAATTCAACCTTCTTGGGTCAGTTTGCTCGAAACCAACCCCTGCTGCTGAAAGTAGGGAAAGCACAAGTCCTCTGACACACTCTCCTATGGTGGCTTCCAGCACGTCTCCATTTCAACTTCAGTACCTGCCACTCAATGCTTTGTAGGTGTCACTTCACGGCAGGTTTTAAGCGCCAGTATTTGTGCATCCCTTCTGGGGGCCCTCCTGGTGGAGACTGTGTACAATATCACAGAGCCCCAGCCTGGAGTGCAGGCTGTCAGAGTCAAAGGGAAAACAAACCCCTTCTGTATGGACCACAAGAGCCTCATCAAGGAGCCTTTTTGCTGTGCTTGGGGAGAGAGGAGAATGAGAAAAGGGAAAACCACACGCTCCAAGGGATTCAATCAATATTTGCAGGCTGCCTGACTCACCGGCTTAGTCTGACCAAATAAGAACTCCCTGTATTTAAGTATTTAATAAATGATCAATAGTAGGATTGTATTTCCATGAACTAGAGAGTTCTAATTTAGTGGCACAGATTTTTTTTTTAATTCAAACTTTTCTCTTTTTTTTTTGCCACATTCAGCAATTGCTATCAGATGCTGAATGTCTGTGGTCACACACTCAGCTTCCTGTTTATAAACGCGCTCTGTTTTCATGAGTCAGCGGTGTCTTGCTCTGCATGGGAGTATAACTGGCCATGTCAGGCCCAGGAGGTCAGACGAGATTGAATGGCCCAGTGTGCTCGACCCTCTTGCATCAGGCCTCAGGGATTGTGTGAACAGGTACTTACACTGTACGTGGCTGGACACAAGCTGACATAATTCTGCCCAGTGAGTTTGGTGTTTTCTCATCTGGTTTTGAGCTGAACTGTTGTCAAAGATAACCAAAGCCAGACACTAATTAAAGTGAAAAGGACAGATTTTAATCAGTAATATACTATCATAATAGGGAAAAGAGTCTGGAGTGAACTAAACTTAACTTCAATTTGTAATGAAGTGACTGGGCATTTTAAAGGGAGAATGAGGGGGTGGGGAGGGGAGAGGAGCGGGGGCTCAGTAGAATCAGGGAAGTGAAAGATCACAGATGCTTGCTTGGTGTAAATGTGATTAGACCAGCAGTGTCTGTTAGCGGACAGTTATCAAAGTTAGAATTCTGTCCTCCCACAAAGACTGGGAGACAGAGGCCCTATCCTTCCTGATGAGAACATTGCAAGGAATGGCTTTCAGGTCCTTGAGAAAGACACTCCTGAGTTGTAGAAGATACGTGTATACCTCAGAGGGACAGAGGAAGGGTTCACAATTGCAGTCCCTTTCCAGTAAATGCTCTAAGAAAGGGTGGTTAGGGGCCAATCTCAGGTGCTGTCTAGAACAAAGAGTAAATTCTTGAGTTTTCTCAGGCAGGCACATTAAGGGCAGCGAGAGTCATCCTGGGGGTGTGGCCTTGAGCTGTTAGAAGTTATGTTAGTGTGTGTTCAAGTCTTTTAGGCCAAGGCAGAGGCCTAGTTGAGAAGAGGGCTTAGAGGAGCCTGCCTAGAGCTGGTCAAGGAGAGAATCTTGGTCACTGTGAAGCCTGCCAAGGTCTGTCTTTAGTGCTTCACTACTTCTTCTGGTGCCACTACTTCCCCACCTATAAATCAGGCCTCCTGTCACCCTCAGTGGTCTTCTAGCTACTGGCAGGGGTGGAACTTCAAGTGTCTAATCTCCTTAAAGAACATCTGGGTTCTGGACTTTTCCCACCTTCTTTCCCTCTCCAGCCGCAGCTGTGCTGCTCTGTCAGCCTGTGGATGTGGCTTTTATTCCTCTCCCTTTATGCCTGCCTGGTAAGCCAACTGCATGCCTCCTTCAGAATTCCATTTATTCTCCACCTCTTCTCTGGAAAAGCCTTGCCTGATCTCCAAGAGCTGGGTTTGGAATTCCCATAGTTTATCACACTATATTTTAGTGCCTATTTAAGCATCAGTTTCCCCCACCATACTGTAAGCCTCATGAGGGCAGGGACTGGGTTCAGTTCATCCTTGTCCCCCCAGCGCTTATCAACAGTAGGTGTTCCGTAAGTGCTTGCTGAGCAAGTGAGTGCATAGTACTTGTCCTTTGATGCCTCCTTACAGGACCCTGTTCTTGGTGGGGTTTGAATCCCAGCTTCATCACTTGGTGTGGGACCTTGCTTAATTGCTCTGCACCTAAGTCTTTTCATCTGTAAAATGGGTTAATGACGACATCCACTTCACAGGGTTGTTATGAAGTTTTAATGGGTATATGTGTACAGTGTTCAGAACAGAGCCTAGCACATGGCAGTGCCCAGTAAGTACTAATATTACTATTGTTTGTTCCAAGGATGCAGTTCAATACTCTCTACCAGTGGTTTGTTGACTAAATAACTGAATGAATCGATAAACATCCAGCATCTCAGCTGACCCCTAGTCCTTGCTGCCTCTCCCCTCTGGGCAACATTTCCACATTTGCTTTACTGCTTTTGTTTTCTAACTCAGAAGAGTGACCTAGAGGGACCCAGAACCTTCTCTCCCCTGAGTCCTATTGGCTGGTGTTCCAACTTGAATAGATGCTGTGTTGGAGTGACAGAAGGTGAAGGGCAGAGCTGGTATCTGATCGGGACTCTGTCCAGATTCCCAGCAGATCCCTTCCCTACTTTGATATCTCTGTTTCTTCCAGAA
Organism: Physeter macrocephalus; assembly: GCF_002837175.3. Classification (NCBI taxonomy): domain Eukaryota; kingdom Metazoa; phylum Chordata; class Mammalia; order Artiodactyla; family Physeteridae; genus Physeter; species Physeter macrocephalus. The sequence goes on from NC_041221.1 coordinate 58,658,895, forward strand.
TTGTCTGGACTTGGGCCTTGCTTTCCTCACCCACTACAGGCTCCTCAACCTACTCCAATCTGCACACACACACACACACACACACACACACACACACACTCACTCTCACTCACTCACACCTCCAACAAAGCAGCAACACCAAAGGCCTCAGAGCATCAGAGGTGCTGCCACACCTCCCCTCTCAGCACATTCTCCTTCCTCAGCTTCCATGACCCAACCTTCTCCTGATTTTCCTCCTGCTTCTTCTCTGTCTCCTCTGCAGGGTTGGCCTTTCTTATCCCAACAGGTAAGCACAGGGGCTCACCTCTCCCTCCATGCTCTCTCCTAGGACACCTCACTCACGCCCAAGGCTTCAAATACCCACAACGGGCACACTTCCTCCTTCTGCCTTGAGTATATCTCACTTCTTCCAGGTCTAGTTAAAATGTCTCCTTATAAGAGAGAATTCCCCTGACCACCAGAACTAAAATAGCCCCATACCACTTCTCACCTCCTATCCTGCTTACTTTAATTTTTTTCTTAGCACGTTACCATCTGAAAAAAAGTCTATATTTGTTTATTATCTATTCATCCCTGTGAGAGGGTAAGCTCTGTGAGACTTTTTGGCAGATACTAGTCTAGGTATCAGAGGCACAGCAGTGAAAAAAACATATTAAGGTCTCAATGAATATTTGGTAAAATGTGTGGTTGGAAGTTAGGTGTACAGCTAGAACCCTCCTCTGAACTCCAGAACAATATAATCAACTGCTGACTTTACAGCTCCTTCTAGATGTCTTAAAGGCATCTCAAACTCAACGTCTCTCAACCGGTACTGTCCACTAGAACTTTCTATGATGATGGAAATATTCTATATTTGCATTGTACAATATGATAGCTGCTAGCCACACGTGACTGTTGATCTCTTGAGAAGTGGCAAGTACAATGGAGGAGCTAAAATTTTAATTCTGTTTAAATTAAATTAAATTTGCAGCTAGTGGCTACCATGTGGGGCAGTGTAGTCCTAGACTGAACTGATGATTCTCCTCCTCAAACCTGGTCCAGAGGCCTCTATCTTAAGAAATGGCACCACAATTCACCCAGATAAGAAAGCAGAAAGGCAGGAGTCATTTTTGACTAGCTCTCTTTGCTGTACCAACAATACCCAATCCATCACCAAGTCCTATTGATTTTGCCCCCTAGAAATATATTTTTTAATCTGTCCATTTTTTCCCCGTCACTACCACCACCCCAGAGGAAAATACATCATTCTCTCATCTTGACGATTTTATCTCTCATCTTGAGTAAAGCCATTTAACTGATTTGCCCATTCCACTTTCCCCTTCTCCAAACTATTCTCCATATTCTACGAAAGTAACTTCAAATTCATGGACTGCACCTTTATCATGTCACCCTCACCCTCTCGCTTCTCTCCTGCACTCTTAAATATCCTTCAGTGGATGACTGCTTTGGATGGTTATCAAGTTCCTTGTTTTCCTCCTGCATTTGGGCCATGCTGTCTCCCACCACAGCGTCAGTCTTTCCTGACCACTGGACTAGGTCAGATCCCTAATTACTTACTCTCATAACACCATATGCCACTCCTCAATACTTTGATACTTATTTAGCAGTTAAATAATGTCTGTCTTTTCCACTGGACAGTAAGCTTCCCGGAGCAGGGACCACTTATGTTTTGGTGACCACTTAGCAGTATCTGGCTAACAGTAGAAGCTCCATGAAATTGATGTGTGAATGTGTTGCCAGATATTCTCTTGGGATAATAACTAAATTTTTCTTTAATATTTTTTTCCCTATTGCTCCATTGACTCAATGAGAATGGATGCAGCTTAGAACAAAAGAGTTAGCAGGGTTTCTCAGTTAATGTTTTAAACTTATAACAAACAACAAGTGTTGAAAGGGTACTTGAAAAGAGAAACTTTTTAAAATTTAAAACCTCAAAACTTACCTTGAATGCCAAGGCCCATGTTCTGGTTGTTATTGCTGCATAATAAATCATCCTAAACTTAATGGCATAAAATAACTATTTTATTATGCTCATGGATCCTGCTATGAATTATAATAGGAACTGAATTATGTCCTCAAAATTCATATGTTGTATTACTCAGCCATAAAAAGGAACAAAATTGGGTCATTTGTTGAGACGTGGATGGATCTAGAGACTGTCATACAGAGTGAAGTAAGTCAGAAAGAGAAAAACAAATATCGTATATTAACGCATATATGTGGAACCTAGGAAAATGATACAGATGAACCTGTTTTCAGGGCAGAAATTGAGGCACAGATGTAGAGAACAAATGTATGGACACCAAGGGGGGAAA
>NC_041221.1:58661475-58675068 GCF_002837175.3 Physeter macrocephalus
GTATTCTAGTGGAAAGAAGCAAAAATAGACCATGTTTACTGTCTAAATTATATAATAATTTAATGATATTTAGCATCTATTGCAGATGTATTTATTATTGCAGGTTGTATTTGCTTTATCAATGTCTTTGCTTTGGTAATCAAAATAAAATAAAATCTAGAAAAAAAAAAAAGAAAAAGAAGGAGTGGGCTTCCTTGGTGGCACAGTGGATAAGAATCTGCCTGCCCAGAAATAGACACACACACACACACACACACACACACACACACACACACACACAATTCATATTTTGAAGTTCTAACCCTCAGTACCTCAGAATATGGCTATATTTAGAGATAGAGTCTTTACAGAAGTAATTAAGTTAAAATAAGGTCACTAGGGTGGGCCCTAATCCAGTAGGGCTGTTATCCTTGAGAGAATAGGAAATTTTAACACAGACATGTACAGAGTGAAGACTCAGGGAGAAGACAGCCATCTACAAGCCAAGGAGAGAGGCCTAGGATACATCATTCCCTCATTGGCTTCTGGCCTCAGAGGAGCTTGGGATTCCAAGCACATGTATATTCCAATGAACAAGGCAGAATCTGCATCACCTTTTATGACTTAGTTTGAAAGTTATCCAGTGTCATTGGACTCTATTATCAGAGCACATCACTAACTCACCGAGACTCCACCTCTTGATGAGAGACTGGGAAGAGCACATGGGGACGAGCATGTGAAATGAACATATCGTTGTGGCCATTCTGGATCCGTCACTACCCAGAACCTGAAGAAGAGGGTATAAAGCATAAAACAATAGACTTAAAGAGACTAGATGAAGAGCTAGATTTCTGCCTTTTTGGAAGAGAAGTTTCCCAGTGAGGGGAGGAGAGGTAATGAGTGAGCTCTGTGTGTGGCTCCATGAGAAAGGTGGTGAGAACCTCCGCCTCTCCTGAGTTAAAACCCTGGCAGTGAAGGTGAGGGAAAGAAACCCAGGACAGGAGGGTACCAGGGCAGAGGGGACCTGAGCCTTGCTGTCCAGATGTAGTTTAGGAGATGCTGGTCCACAGAGAAGATGTGGCTCCATAGAGAAGCTCATGACCACCATGATGCCTGAGCGGTAGAATAAGAAAGGCTGAATGAAGTGTCTGGGGACGTGGGTAATGGGCAGCTGTAGGAAATCTCACCCCACCTCCTCGCCCCACCCTGACCATGGAGAGCACTGAGAACTCTCTTGGGAATTGTCTCCTGGGGTCAGGGTGCGTGACCCAACCCCCAGTAGAACCAAGGACCTTAGCAATGAAAGGCAGCTCATTGATAATTCTGTTTTTCATGCCCCTAACTGTGGTTTTGCAGAGGCAACACTATTCTGAGGTTTGCTTTGTTGTTTTTAAATTAACAACTGATTTATTAAGGTTTCAAATTTAAAAACCTGGTTCTACCTTTAGCTTTTAAGTGAAGTTTGTGAATAAAGTTTGCTTGTCTTGCAAATATTATTCAGGCAATTGCTTTCTGGGAGATCTTTGCTTAATAGTTGGTTCTATTTACGAAGGTAAACACATTCGAATATTTCAAATGACGTCTATATTTTAATACGTTTATTTCTACTTAGGGGGCTTTCTGCTTTATTTCCAATTCAATTTTCTAACTTTCCAAGAGAAAATAGAACAGTAAGATTTCAACTTAAAAAAAAGTTAAAATCAATTACTCAATTATATTTCAAATTGGAGTTATAAGGCTGACCTTTTATTCTAATAGGCCCAGTTCTCCTAAACATTATAAGCACATGGAATATAGAATATTTTCGTATACCTTAATATAAAATATCAATATTATTGCTTGAGTTCCTTAAACATTTTTATATGTAATTCCAAATCTTCCCAGTTTCACTAAGGAAACTACTATACCACCACATACAATATTTAGGGCTAACTTTCTCAGCTTGCTTGTGATTGAATTAGACCAAACCAGGGCTCAGATGTCCTGTCCAGGGGCATGAGACCCTGGGGGGATGTATCTTATCCTACTGGTAGTTGCTATGTAGTAGACATCATAACTTTAAGAAGATGATCTCTACCCTCTAAGGTCAAGTTATAAATTTCCTAATTCTTCAGTCTGCTCAAAGAGATTGAGACTCACACTGATTAAGGTCCCTTGAAAAAGACATTTATGTATCTTAAGAAGTAAAGAAATGTCAAATCCAAAGAGGAACTTGCATTCTTTCATATCCGTAAGTTCTCCAGGCCCCAAGATTATAAAAATGCACAGCCCTCACGGCTTCTCCGATTAGTCAGTCAGTCCTTGCAGGGCTGTTCAGCTGACACAGTGAGACGAGGTTTCTCTCTGTACATGCTGATCTCTACTGGGGACCACCCTGGACCAAGCAGCCCCGACCCAGGGCCTCTGCTGAGCTGTCCCGTCCAGGAGGCTTCGTGTGAATTAGTAAAAGATGCCCCTTCTTCCATGCAGAAAGTGCCCCACGAAGGGCCGTAACATGGAGAGCGAGCAAAGGGGGGAATTTCAGCCTCATTTCAACCTGCCTCTGATTCCAGGTAGCTTGTGATGGGCAAACGGCACATCCCTGGCAGCCCTGCCCCTCTAATTCCAGAACTGAAGATCACCCCTGCACAGAAGGTCAGGAGAAAAGAGTGAAGGACAATCCTTAGTTAACTGTTCACCCAAACAAGACTGAAAAAATCCAGAACTACCGTGACTGGGCGAGAAGAAGGTTTCTTCTATAGAACAGAAGGCTGGGCTCAAAATCCAGGTTGAGGGCTTCCCTGGTGGCGCAGTGGTTGAGAGTCCGCCTGCCGATGCAGGGGACACGGGTTCGTGCTCCGGTCCGGGAAGATCCCACATGCCGCGGAGCGGCTGGGCCCGTGAGCCATGGCCGCTGGGCCTGCGCGTCCGGAGCCTGTGCTCTGCAACGGGAGAGGCCACAACAGTGAGAGGCCCGCGAACCGCAAACAAAAAACAAAAAACAAAAAACAACCAGGTTCAGTTACAGGGAAATAAAGTCATCTTTGCAGATTTACCACAAAGGAAGACATCTAGGTCACATTCCTCACTGTTTCTGGGCCCCAAGTTTCCACGCCTATGAGGTGGGATGATCTCTAGACCAGTGCTTCTCAAATGTTGTTGTGCATTAGACCACCTGGGAATCCTGTTGAAATGTAGATCCTTTTTAGTGGGGATGGGTCAGAGTCTGGGATTCTGCATTCCTAACAAGCTCCCAATTGTTGCTAAGGCTGCCAGGCCATGAACTATACACTTTGAGTAGCAAAGGAATGGGGACAATTCTAAGGCTGTTATTTTATGGTTACACATTATCTGGTGAGAACAACCACCTAATTGTCTTATGCTGACCAGCCCTGCAAAACTAGAGATGGTTTTTTAGTTAAACTCCATATCTAAGAGTCTCCAAGTAGAAATGTTTATATATATTTGAAGACTAGTCCTCGTCTCCATTCTTCCTCGGTGTCTCATCCTCCCCAACCCTAATTCCACCTTTAAAAAAAAAAAATCATGTCATGATATCTGTGGCAAAAAGAAAAAAAATGACAGTGTTTTCAGCACCAAAGCTGAATGCATGAGAAAACTTTAATAAAAAGGTTTTGAGGAGGGTAATAATACATTTTTTGATTAACTTTAAATGACTGATTATGGAGGAGGGGGGTGGAGCACTGATGAATATTTTAGAGAAAACTCAGTAGATGGGGACTTCCCTGGTGGTCCAGTGGCTAAGACTCCGGGGTCCCAGTGCAGGGGGGCCAGGTTCGATCCATGGTCAGGGAACCAGATCCCACATGCCGCACCTAAGACCCGGCACAGCCAAATAAATAAATTAATTAAAAAAAAAAAAAAACTGGGTAGATGATGAAACATCTTAATGACACATGACATTAAACACTGAGACCACATATCCTGTTAACCAATTCAGAAAATATGTTTTGACCCAAAATATTTGAAATAGAGATTGTCTCAGGAAATCCATGGCAAAAGGTCCCTGCAATGTTAGTTTTATAGAAGTTGTCACTCCTCTGCCCCAGGGGTGGGGGGTGGATATGTACTGTTCTGTATACACGCTCACACACACATATATTCACGCACATACACACACACACACACACTCTACGGTACACACACATTCATGCGCACATATATACACTCACACCATACACACACGTTTTTTAAACTGGCAAAGAGCTAAAAAGATTGACCAAGGAATGTCCTCTAATAGCAGCTTCATTTCCTTCCTCACAAAATTATTAAGTCTCTCTTTAGCCCTTTCTCCTGACCGCCGCAAGTGACCGCGTGGGCTGCCATGCACCCCAGGCTTCCTTTAGTAAACCTTGCCTTGGCTGGTGTTCCTGACAGCCTGAGAGGCCAGGGCCAGCTCCAATTCACACAGTCCCGCCGGCCGCCCTCCACGGTAGCGATGCAGGAAAAGGCCAGCAGTGGAGCTGCACCTCTCCCCCTGCTTTGGGTTTTGTGGGCCACTGGGCCAGGGCTTGGTGTTAGGGTCCCCAGGCTTGGGGTGTCTTGTGGAGACAAACTTATCCCCAAGATCTGAATTGCCTCGGGTTAATGCCAAGAGATCAGAATGTAAGTCACCTGCTCTTTGGCAGTATGAACCCTTAATGTAATGATTACTGACACATCCACCTCGTTTTATCAGCTCCTCAATAATGAAATCGGGTCTGACCCACAGAGTTAAATGACCTGGGCCCACACTGCAGAAGGCAGCAGCTCTTAGTCTTTTGATGTGGTTCTCTAATATTTTTCTTTGATTCCTGCCCACATGGGGAGAAAGGAGCTCCTGGGTTCAGAGACCCTTTTGTCCCCAGGAGGTGACAACTGTTCCACAGTAAAATGTGAAGAGCTATTAGGAGCACAACCCTCCATTTTTGGAAAGTGATGTGCACAGTTGTTGCTGCTAGGGTTGGGTTGGGGGAGAAGGTGAGTACGTTTCAACTGGACACTGTTCATCCTGGGATTCAGACATGCCCAGACATATTCGGAGGACTTGGACAAAACTGCAGAGAATATCTGGTCTATTTTCTTCCCTCTTTCCTTTGCATGAGAGACAAGGACACTTGGGGGTGACTCACATTATTTGGCTTTACTACAATATATCAGGGTCAAGGGTAGGAAAGGAACTATTTTGAACACAGAAGAGTTGTTTTCACTCAGGTTGTCTCGTGAGACTAAAGTCCTGTGAACTCAGAACTGTGTCCTATGGAGAAGAGCCCTAGGGCTAAGATGCCTGTTGACTCATGTGGGCGGCACTGGGCAGTCCAGGGCATCACAGTTTTCACAGTGTGGGTAGGATGCTGGGAGACTTGTGTTGGCATTTATTAAATGTCTGGTACCGAATATGCATACCCAGATCCTGGCACATGGAAAGTGCTTGATTAAATACTGTCTTTTATTATCATTATTTTTTTTTCAGTCCTCAGAATCACCCCATGAGGTGGATATATTATTCTCATTTTACAGATGGTAGCAAGAGGTTAGGCAGTGCTCCCATGTGATACAGCTGATGTGTGCAGAGAAAGATGCTAATCTCTGTGCTCCTATCCATCAAGGGGAATTCTATGGAACTGATAGCAGCCTGAACAGTAAACTTTGTTCATCAACAGCATCAAATACATCAAATGGGCTGAAATTTAGGTACGTGGTCAAACGTAGCTTCAAACAAGGCTGGGAGATACTGTCTTTATTCTGGGTGGTCGGGGTCCAGCAACAAATCCAGGAGAAATGGAAAAGAAGAGAAAATGGATAATGGGGGAAATAGCCAACTCGCCACACAACCTGAACCAGGATCTTGCCCTCCCTAAGTGCAAGGCTGATGCTTCTGTCCTGTGGTCTAAGAAAGTAAGTTTCGGCTTCTCTGTCAGAGGCAAAAGTTCAGCAGGTGGAGACCAACAAGGAAATGATTCTTGAGAGAGTAACCAAGAAGAGCTTTCTTGGCCTCAAGAAATTTATTTGTATTGTTTAAATATTCGTCTTATTTTCAGTCTTTCCTTTGCAAAAAGTTTAAAATTGATTCTAGAGTTAAAACACCAAGTGAAATGGCAGATCATATTTTACAGTAAATTACTTGGAAACTAATCTCATATCCTGGATCTTACTTTTGCTTTTTATCTTCTCATTTTTCACTCAAACTATGAGAAATGGATTGTGTAATTTTGCAGGACTTATTTATCAGTTAAAGAACTGAATCATTTTTAAACCAGAAAAGTCTTGCAAAACTACAGTATTTAAAGGAAGAACATATTACACAAATGCTCAAAAAATGAGTATGAAAACATTTCTATTGGGAAGGTAAAATTATGGTAGAAAACTTTTGAGATTTTTAGAGATTTGGGTCAACATTCAAATAAACACGTGTTTGTCACGGTCACTTTCCTTCCCAAGTGCGACTCGTTCATCTCTTACTCTAGGTTCCCTCTGTCCTGAAACGTTTGGCCTAAAATGCGTATGCCATCTGTTTTCTGCTGTGAGTCAAATGTACAGGAGGTTGTTTATTCTCCCATAAATCTTCCTTAGGGCCTAGAGGTACTGGAATTCACAAATGGGAAAAACTGCCCTTGAGTTACTCCTCCTTTGAGATGTGTGCCTCCTGCTGCTCTCATCTACTAACATCCTGCTTCACTCCCTGGGTTCACTGACCTCTTCAGCACCCAGCTCATTTCATCCACGGTGATATCAGTGACCACATGGGCAACTCATCCTTCACCTTGCCTTCCATTTCCTGGACCTCCTCAAATACAGTGGCTGTTGTCACCTTTGCTCCACTCAACCCACCTGATCCCCCCACACTGTGGCTCTTGTCATCTCTTAGAACTGCTGTAGCTCTGAAATCTTAACCTACTATCTCTTCCTTAAACTGAACTTCTTATATTTTCAGCCGTCTCTTCTCTTCATTCCCCCAGTGCTTGATCTTCAGCCTCATATAGATCACAAGTCCTTTGTTCTATTCGACTTTCTTCCACTCTATTAGCACCGTCCTGGCCTCATTCTTTTTTTTTTTTTTTGGCGGTACACGGGCCTCTCACTGTTGTGGCCTCTCCCGTTGCGGAGCACAGGCTCCGGACGCGCAGGCTCAGTGGCCATGGCTCACGGGCCCAGCCGCTCCGCGGCATGCGGGATCTTCCCGGACCGGGGCATGAACCCGTGTCCCCTGCATCGGCAGGTGGACTCCCAACCACTGTGCCACCAGGGAAGCCCTGGACTCATTCTTAAACTATCTGACCTAAATTCATCCAAGACCCTCTTACCCATGCTCCAAAGCCCTCTAACCCTTGTCCTTCCACTGCCCCTGTGTAGAAAAATCTGAACAAAGTCACAATCCTCCCATGTGAGATGAGATGGGAAGGGAGTAAAAGGAATATAGATGTGTAAAAGAAACATATCAGGTTGACCAATTTGGGAATTATAGAATGTATTCCTCTGAAGTAGTATTTGCTACCTCTATTGAGCGTTGGCACAGGAGTGGAATGAACACGAGAGACAGTACCCAGGAAGACTGTATAGGTCTTGTTTGGGCAATTCAAGGAGAATGTAATAAAGGGACCATTTTCCAAAGTGTGGACAGAATACAGGGAAACTATAAGTGATAGTGCAGTGCCCTCAGCTAGCTACAGAGGGAAGTTTTCACCATCCTTAAGCCTTAAATGGGCCAGGGGAGGAAGCCCTAACCAGAGCCCCAGAGAGAAAGCTGTCTGAAGAGGGTCATAGCAAGGATTGCAGCCAGGTGGCCCACGGGAACCCCACAGGGAAGAAGATGGGAATGAATGTCTTGACCTCACTCTTCTTCCCTTCCCTCCTTCCCTTCCTTCCTGCCTCCCTCTTTGCTCAGTCACCACAAGTCCCATCGTGCTCTTCTTCTCCTTCCTCACTCAGGCAATATTCATAAGAACTCAATATTATATTGTTAATTACCACTAGGCAGAATAATATAATGGATCCAAATACCTAACACTCATTGAGGACTTACCATGGGTCATATACTTTAGTAAGCATGTTCACAGATTGAATTATTTAATCTTTGCAACAACTCTATGAGGTAGGTAAAATTACTAATTTCCAGAGGTCATTCTCAATAAAGAATAAAAGCTAAGAGGATAAAGGATAAATAATTTTCCTAAAGATGATTCTGAGATAAGCTAGACTAAAAGAAAGAAATAAATAAGAAAGTGCCTTAGCACATAGTAAGTGCTAGAAAAATTTTAGCCATTATTATTAATATACATCTATTCTCCTAATAAACCTTGTCACAACAGTTCTGTGAGGGAAGTATTGTCATGATCATTTTCATATGAAGAAAACAAAGCTCTGAGAAGGCACATCACCTGCCCCATCAAGTCTTCTGACAGCAGCCGGGCTTGTTGTGCTGCATCACAGCTTTTGTTCATTGTTTATGCTGCCCATCTGTGAGGCAAAGCTCATGGTCACTTTTCCAGGCTAGTCTTTTTCCCAGTCAGATATTGACAAGCCAACATCCCAGTTACATTTCATTTATTCTCCCTGGAGTTATTCCTAAACTCCGAATGATTTTTCAGAAAAAGGAAGATGGGTTTTTGGCTGTTGAAAGCTGTTGACATTTCCTTAATTTTGATCCTAATAGTGACTTAAATCTGCAACATTTGGAAGATTTGGGGGTGGGGCTGAACTTTACTCTTTATTTTATTGGGAAAATGGTAAATATGCCTGCTTAGCTCCAATCAGAGCAGAGTTGAAAGAACCCTCTGTCTTGGGGCATTCTAACCATGGCCAACCCTCCACAACCTAGCTTCTACTTTCTAAGGTGAAATAAGGTAATGCACAATGTTCACCCAGGCTTAGTCCTTCCAACCATAAGAAACTTTTCATCTGTTGGGATCCAGGACCTCTTGACTTAAAATGTATAGAATTCCTGCTTCTAGAGCCAGTTAAACCCAGCTGCGATATTTTTTTAACCCTCAGCTAGCTGGGAGAAAACCAGTGCCAACTCTGAATTCACACCAGGAGCATTCTAGTTCTGTATTGGTATTGACAGCAAGCCGGCTGGACTGTATGGAAATAAGTCTGATATATTCTGAAATCTGTCATCAAGGACAAGATGTTTACCTTTGTTGGTCTCAATTCCACTCATTCATTCACTTGTTCAAGGAACTTTTTGACATCTGCTTAGGTGATAACTGTACAAAGTGAAGGTAGAACCAAGTGTAGCCTTTGAGCACAGCTGTAGAATAAGAAAACTGAACTAGACGATGACAGTGGTTGCTTCCAGATTTGTTGAAAGTGGAAGATTCCATGAGTGGGATAGGTTGGTAGGTTTTTTCTCTTTCTTTTTTTTTTAAAATTAATTTATTTATTTTTGGTTGGGTTGGGTCTTTGTTGCTCCGCACGGGCTTTCTCTAGTTGCGGCTAGCGGGGGCTACTCTTCATTGTGGTGCATGGGCTTCACATTGCGGTGGCTTCTCTTGTTGAGGAGCACGGGCTCTAGGCACGTGGGCTTCAGTAGCTGTGGCGCACGGGCTTAGTTGCTCCGCAGCATGTGGGATCTTCCCGGACCAGGGATCGAACCTGTGTCCCCTGCATTGGCAGGTGGATTCTTAACCACTGCGCCACCAGGGAAGTCCGTTTTTTTCTTTTTCTATCACACAAACTCCCCTAGACTTGGTCTTGCTCCATCATGGAACTTGGGGTGGTGGTGGGGTGGAGGGATGGGGGGTGGGAAACAGCAGTGATTAGTTTGGGCAAGTTCTCATCTGCCCCCAGTGGTCTCATTGGGCTTTGAAACTTGGCCCTACTCTGACCACCCTCCATCCTCTCCTCTGCTTGCCTGCTAAACATCTCCACAGCAGAAGCCCCTCTCCTTAGCAAAGCAAAGGTCAAAAGGCAACTGACCCAAAGCAGTTTGAAGGAACAAGCAAAACCCCAGCTCCTTGTTCTTTGGATGACTCATCCCTCTAAACTGAGATACTTCATATCAGATCAGTTTTCATTAAAGTGTTAACATATTTCTCAAGGGATATGGACTGTCGGCAGGACCTCTGAAACAGTGTGCAGAATTAAAGAGTTCTGCACGCAACTGCATCTGCTTCAAATTTTGCTCTGCAAAAGATGAAAATACAGCCCCATGAGTCTAAAAATACTTCTTAGTTGTTAGCCAAAAATGCATTTATTCTTGGATTCATAAAAATGCAGGCCATGTGAAATATGTGGGGGGCATGCACTCTCATAAAAAATTGACCAAAGAAAGAGAAGAAAAAGTTAAAATAAACTTTGAAAATCCTTTACTGAAAGGAAAGAGAGAAGGTGGAAATGGTAAGGCTTTGCGGCATGACTGGAAGACCTGGGAAAGATTTGCCCTCAGGGAAGATGACACTTCTGAGGACCAGGCTGTCCCTACACCCCAACCCCTCCCCAGGAAGGCTCTGAGCAGCTGTGGGCCAGACTCCCCACTCTCACCACTTTGGGGGAGACTAGTAAAGCTGGAGTCAAGGACCCATAACAACTGCAAATCTTAGCATTGTGGTCAGTGAAGTGCTTATCAAAGCATCTAGGATTTGGAAAGTTTTTTTTTTTTTTTCCTCCAATCCGGAGTGAATCAATTAAAAAAACAAAATACATTAAGAATAAATTGCTGAAAAGTGAAATTAAAAAGACAATTAAAATGAGTCCTTTTTTTTTTTTTTTTTTTTTTTTTCTCAACCACTGCGCCACCAGGGAAGCCCCGAGTCCCCATTTTTATTACTAGATTTAACAAACACAAAATTACATTTCAATATTATACAAAAAGGAGTTACTATAAAATGTTCTATACATGCAGTCTCAATATCTGTACCCTTTCAATATGGATCAGTAACAATGTCTGGGCACCACTTTGAACAGCACTGGCACATCAGAGTGTGGATTTGAGAGGTCTGCAGCCCCACCCCACTGTGTGCTAATAGAAACCCTTTGGCATTACTTGACCATTCTGATCTTCTGATGTCTCATCTGCAAAACGGGATAACACCTTTTCATAATGACAAGGAAGGATAGAAATAAAGTACTTGAAAGGTAAAGGCTCAATAAATGCTACCAGCACTTAGCATTCCCATTACCATCTATGTTAGTTTCCTGTTGCTACCATAAGAAGTTACCACAAATTTAGTGGCTTAACACAAATGTATTCTCTTAGAGTTGTAGAGGTCGGAAGTCCAAAATAGGTTTCACTGGGCTAAAATCCAGGTATCTGTAGGGCTGTATCCTTCCTGGAGGCTCTAGGGGAGAATCCATTTCTTGCCTTTCCTTCCTTCTAGAGGCTGCTTGCTTTCTTCAGCTTGTGGTCCCTTCATCTTCAAATCAAGCAATGTAGCATCTTCAAATTTCTCTCTGACCCTGACCTCTTCTGCCTCCCTCTTTTTTTTTAATTGAAATATAGTTGATTTACAATGTAGTTTTAATTAATTCTGTACAGCAAAGTGATTCAGTTATACATATATATATATATATATATATATATATACATTCTTTTTATACATATATGTATTCTTTTCCATTATGGCTTATCATAGGATCTGCCTCCCTCTTGCACGTTAAAGGTCCTTTGGGATTACATTAAGTCCACCTGGATAATCCAGTATAATTCCCATATTTTAAGGTCAGCTTATTAGCAATCTTAATTCCATCTGCAAACTTAGTTCCCTCTTGCCAGGTAACATAACACTTTCATATTCATATTGAACATATTCAAATTCTTGGGGATTGGAATGTGGATATTTTTGGACAATAATGACTCCAAAAATATTCTGCTTACCCCACCATCTAATGTTGTTCACTCAACAGATATTTACTGGGCACCCACTCAGGGTGAGGTATGTTGCCTACTTGAGGAATATAACTAAATAGAAAGTAAAGGGGGGCCCTGGGTTCATGGAGTTTGCACTTTAGAGAAGAAGGCTATATTACACAAATTATTAAGAAGTACTAAAGGGAAGTAGTATATTATAAGTGCATTTGCTGGGAATCTTGATGTCAGCTGAGGGAGGTCATTCGAGATACATCTAAAGACACTGTGTGTGTGTTAACAATCGAACAATTTAATAGAAAGTATTATAACAATTGCTTCAGACCACCTATATCAGAAAAACTTAGGACGTTTATTAAAACCATCAAAATCTCAGCGTATGAAGCCCAGGAATTTATATTTTGTGTATATATTTATATTTTGTACATGCACCCCCCCACATATGCAATATACATGGAGATTCCTTTCCACATTACAATGTGAGAATCAGTATTTCAGTTTTCCAGTCATTCTTTTTTTTTTTTTTTTTGGTGGTATGCGGGCCTCCCTCTGCTGTGGCCTCTCCCGTTGCGGAGCACAGGCTCCGGACGCTCAGGCTCAGCGGCCATGGCTCACGGACCCAGCTGCTCCGCGGCATGTGGGATCCTCCCAGACCGGGGCGCGAACCCGGTTCCCCTGCATTGGCAGGCGGATGCGCAACCACTGCGCCACCAGGGAAGCCCTCCAGTCATTCTTGATCAAAAGAATCACTGACGCCCACAAACCCAAGTGCCCCTCTCTAGGTCTTCTGAATCAGATTCTTCAGGAGAGGAACCTGGGAATCTGAATTTATAACCAATTGTCTTGCCCCCATCCTCAAACACACACACCAGTGATTTTTATGATCAGACAAGTTTGAGAAACATAAGTGTAGTAGACATAAATAGCCAGTGGCTTGGGAATCAGGGAGTTTAGCTTCTAATCCCAGCTCTTCTACTTTAGCAAACTCTCAGAACTTGGGGATCCACATTTATAATATTTAAACAGTGGTTCTTGAATGGGTGATTTCATCTCCCAGGAAACATTTGGCATTGGCTTTAAGACATTTTTGAAATAGTCATGACTGTGAAGGGAGGAGGGGCGAAGGGGAGATATGCTTCTGGCATCTAGTGGATAAAGCCCAGGATGCTGCTAAACATGCTACAGTACACAGAACAGCTGCACATCAAGGAATTTTCTAGTTCAAAATGTCAATAGTGCCAAGGTTGAGAGACCCTATATTTATTAGGAAGTTTTCCCAAGGAAAATCTGTAGGGAAGAAGGAAAAGAAGCAGAGAAAAGATAGAAGGCCAAAAAGGGTGAGGTGTCAAGCCAAGTCCCACAGGGAAGCTCTGAAGACAGTGCAGGTCCCACCTCAGAGCTGTCCTGATCAGGGGTGAGGGAGCTGGAGTAGTTATACCCACCCCATAGGTCAGTTGCTGACTGCATACTTCCCCAGTTCCAATTCTCTATGTGCAGGTAAAGAAAACTCTGGAATCAGTTTGAGGGCTGCCCTCAACCAAAGATCCAGGTTCAGGTTGTTGGGAGTGAAATTGCCCAGAGAACCTGGGAGAGGAAAACAGTGAAGAATCCCTGGGCTGGAGTATTGACAGGGTCTGTTACACTAGAGCAGTACTTTCCAAACTTCTTTTTTACTAAAATTTTTTTTTTGGTTTATTGCTCACATTTTATTTTTATTTTTTAATTTTTTTAACACCTTTATTGGAGTATAACTGTTTTACAATGGTGTGTTAGTTTCTGCTTTACAACAAAGTGAATCAGTTATGCATATACATATGTTCCCATATCTC
>NC_041221.1:58675314-58679786 GCF_002837175.3 Physeter macrocephalus
TCTCCCTCCCTCCCACCGTCCCTATCCCACCCCTCTCGTGGTCACAAAGCACAGAGGTGATCTCCCTGTGCTATGCGGCAGCTTCCCACTAGCTATCTAATTTACATTTGGTAGTGCATATATGTCCCTGCCACTCTCTCACTTCGTCACAGCTTACCCTTCCCCCTCCCCATGTCCTCAAGTCCATGCTCTAGTAGGTCTGTGTTTTATTCCCGTCCTACCACTAATCTCTTCATGACATTTTTTTTTCTTAGATTCCATATATATGTGTTAGCATACGGTATTTGTTTTTCTCCTTCTGACTTACTTCACTCTGTATGACAGACTCCAGGTCTATCCACCTCATTACAAATAACTCAGTTTCATTTCTTTTTATGGCTGAGTAATATTCCATTGTATATATGTGCCACATCTTCTTTATACTAAAATTCTTTAGTAGAAACAAAACTCTTCTTGGAAGTTCAATATCTAATATTGATAAACAGAGTTGCAATGGCTGAAGAAGAGGAGAGTGGACCCTGTCTCCTCCTTAATGTCCACTCCCACCTTCAGACTTCACAGACTTAGAGTTTCTTAGAAGCCTACAGGGACACTGTGATAGTCTACCTAGGGCTACCATAGCAAAGCACCACAGCTGGGTGGCTTAAACAACGTAAATGTAATCTCTCACTGTTCTGGATGCTACAAGTCCAAAATCAAGGTGTCAACAGGGTCATGCTCTCTCTGAAGACCCTAAAGGGAAGCTCCTTCCTTGCCTCTTCCTAGCTTCTGGTGTTACCAGCAATCGTTGGCACTCTTTGGCTTGTAAATGGCCATCTTCTCCCTGAGTCTTCACGCTGCCTTCCCTCTGCACATGTCTGTGCTCAAATTTCCTCTTCTTACAAGGACATATTGGATTAGAGCCCACCCTAATGACCTCATTCTGAAGTATTAGGGGTTGACATATCAACATATGAATTTAGGGGGACATAATTCTGCCCATAACAGACACTATTTCTAAAATTTTTCACATCATTAAGCTTCAATGTCCAGTGTTTCTATATTAAGTAGTTAAGTCATCCTTCAATGGTATTTTCTGAAGTATTTTGTATGTTATGTTTCAATGGCTTGAACACTGTCCTTCAGAGTTATCACCTTAGTGGACCCCAGGAGCACCCCCAAATAGCCACCTCATTTACATCCAATCAGTAGTCAAGGAAGAAGCCTGAGAGTCAATTATGTGGACTGGGAGAAGCCAAGCGTTATTCGTGAACACTAATAATATCATAGGAGGCAAAAGTCTCTCTCATCCCATATGATCTTTAAATCACCCAGGGAGATGTTCAGGTGGTTTGAACAGGGATGTTATTCCCATCTGTCAGAAGAAAAAAACTGAAGCTCAGAGCGTGACTTCTCCAAGGCCACATTTGATCCACCCTCAACTACTTACTAGCCAAGCCTGGCACTTTTTCACAAAACCAGCTTACTTTGTCTCTTCCAGTTAATAAGAAAGGGCCTTTTAAAGGGTGAAGTCTGTGGTCAACGAGGAGGAAAAAAAGATATAATACTTTTGACTAAATCAATTATTCCTTTGGAGGAAAAGTAGTTTATATCTTTAGATCTGGTCAAAGAAATTTAGTATAAATTGAAAGCACATGAACTTGAATAATGGGC
Source organism: Physeter macrocephalus (assembly GCF_002837175.3). Classification (NCBI taxonomy): domain Eukaryota; kingdom Metazoa; phylum Chordata; class Mammalia; order Artiodactyla; family Physeteridae; genus Physeter; species Physeter macrocephalus. Next base: position 58,676,968 of record NC_041221.1, read on the forward strand.
TTACCACGTGCCAAGCACTGTTCTAAAGGGTTTACATGTATTAATTCACTTAATCCTCACAAGAGCCATTGGAGTAGATACCATTATTATTCACAGTTTATGGATGAGGAATGGAGATGCAGAGAGGGACTAGTTTACTAGAAGAGAATTTATTCCTGCAGGCACTTCAGGGAACCCAGCTAATAATAACATCAGTAACAGTAAAGATATCTGCCATTTACTGTGTGCTTTACATACAGTTTTCATACTCTGTCTTCATAATAACGCTGAGGTAAGTATTTCTATTTCCCTTTCATAAATGAATAAGCTAAGGCTCACTCAGAGTTCAAGTAAGATGACTATGATCCCATGGTTTATAGGTGATAGATCTCAGACGGGTCTATGCAGTTTCTTGGTTCCACCTTCAGACCCTCCCACACAGCTGTTCTGACAAAAGTGGCTTTTTAAAATAATTTAGAACCTCTGGAAGATGGGTGTTAGCCTCAAGCTCCAAATACCTCTGGGGCAGTAAGTAATGCATTCCTTTCACAAAATTATAAAATCCTAAGAAATGGGTGTTGTAGCTAGGCATTGACATACTTTCTAAGCACATGTAAATCATCAGCAATTTTCGAGGCATATTTTTTACACAATTTAGTGTCACTCTATTTAGGTGGCAACAACCTGAAGTATAAAATTTTCATCCAAGTAAGTTAAATCAATTATGTTATAATTAACTGAATAACAAGCACCACCCATTACTTGGTACATTTTAATATGCTCATAGTGGAAATGATAACATGCCAGTTACCATAGCTGCAATATGTAAAATAATAATAAGTAGAACAGTTTCTAGTATATAGAAGGCATTCAATAAATGCTATTTAAGTGCATTTACATGTATTAATTCATTTTATTCAAAGGTTATTACAAATAATCAAAGAGCAGATGTCATTTTTTTCTTCATTCTCTTCTCAATTCATCCACTTGTGGTAACTTTAAGGCTAGAATTTGGATATTTTTGTATTTTTCTGATCTACTAGGCATCAAGAATGTTCTGAGTAATAGTACAGGAAACGAAGTGGGTGAGGGTGGGGGTGGGAAAGAGAGATCTTTGTCTTATTCAATATTTTTTGATGACTTAGTTATTTTTTGATGACTTGAATAGTTATATTTCTATGTTTTCTTATAATTAGACAATAGGAAAGCCAAGGGGAAATGGGTCCAACTTATTTAGGAGAAACTTATTTAGTTAAAAGCTATAGGTCAAAATTCATTTGGTCAAAAGCAGGCAGGTTAACACAACAATATGTCAAATGACAATTTTGTAGATAATGAATATTCCTGACTCCAGAACTCCTTTCCCAGTTGGAGCAGATCCACCTGGTAGAAAACTGTATTATGCTTAGGACAGAGAGGCAATCCCAAGCCTCCTCATGTGGCCACTGTCTCCTGGGGTGGCCATGGTACCAGCAGGCATTCCTGGAGGATGTTGTCTCCTTTCCCATCGCAGGTTGTCAGGCAAGCCACTGTGCCTCAGGGTGAGGGGTGGTGTGACAACAGGATGCAACAGAAAACAATAAAATAAGTAGAAAGAGAGGAAGGAGTTCCTGGACTTGACAGTTGGCTCCTTGAAAGTTCCTAGGAAGCAGTTCAATTGTACACCCAACCCCTAGTTTTCTAAGAAGCTGGAGGAATTGAGACTGGTGTTCCAGATGTTCTGCCAAGGCCCACTGCTGGCCAGTGCACATTTGATTGACATCTCTGGCTTGCCCAAGAGTACCTACTAGTATAAACCTCAAGTTATTTGAAAATTTTGCCAAGGCTAAGCAGTACCCTTTATGAACCAAACAAATTCTTTAACCTTAATAATAGCAGTGGGATTACTACTTCAAAACTCAATCTAAGATAACTGCACCAACCAAAAGACATAGACTGGCTGAATGGAAACAAAAACAAGACACGTATATATGCTGTCTACAAGAGAGCCACTTCAGGCTTAGGGACACATACAGACTGAAAGTGAGCAGATGGAAAAAGATATTCCATGCAAATGGAAATCAAAAGAAAGCTGGAGTAGCAATTCTCATATCAGACAAAATAGACTTTGAAATAAAGACTATTACAAGAGACTAAGAATGACACTACATAATGATCAAGGGATCAATCCAAGAAGAAGATATAACAATTGTAAATATTTATGCACCCAACATAGGAGCACCTCAATACACAAGGCAAATGCTAACAGCCATAAAAGTGGAAATTGACAGTAACACAATAATAGTAGGGGACTTTAACACCATGCTTTCACCAATGGACAGAACAACCAAAATGAAAATAAATAAGGAAACACAAATTTTAAATGATACATTAAACAAAATAGACTTAATTGATATTTATAGGACATTCAATCCAAAAACAGCAGAATACAATTTCTTCACAAGTGCTCATGGAACATTCTCCAGGATAGATCGTAGCTTGGGTCACAAATCAAGCCTTGGTAAATTTAAGAAATTGAAATCATATCAAGTATCTTTTCCAACCACACTGAAGAAATCAAAGAGGAAATAAAAAAAATACCTAGAAACAAATGACAATGAAAACACAACAATCCAAAACCTATGGGATGCAGCAAAAGCAGTGCTAAGGGGAAGTTTACAGCAATCCGACCTCAAGAAACAAGGAAAATTTCAAATAAACAACCTAAACTTACAACTAAAGCAATTAGAGAAAGAAGAACAAAAACATCCCAAAGTTAGCAGAAGGAAAGAAATCATAAAGATCAGATCAGAAATAAATGAAAAAGAAATGAAGGAAATGATAGCAAAGATCAATAAAAC
>NC_041221.1:58680592-58698330 GCF_002837175.3 Physeter macrocephalus
GTGATACACCATATTAACAAATTGAAGAATAAAAACCACATGATCATCTCAATAGATGCAGAAAAAGCTTTTGACAAAATTCAACACCCATTCATGATAAAAACCCTCCAGAAAGTAGGCATAGAGGGAACTTACCTCCACATAATAAAGACCATATATGACAAACCCACAGCCAACATCATTCTCAATGGTGAAAAACTGAAACCATTTCCACTAAGATCAGGAAAAAGACCAGTTTGCCCATTCTCACCACTATTATTCAACATAGTTTTGGAAGTTTTAGCCATGGCAATCAGAGAAGCAAAAGAAATAAAAGGAATCCAAATCAGAAAAGAAGAAGTAAACCTGTTACTGTTTGCAGATGACATGATAAAATACATAGAGAATCCTAAAGATGCTACCAGAAAACTACTAGAGCTAATCAATGAATTTGGTAAAGTAGCAGGATACAAAATTAATTCACGGAAATGTCTTGCATGCCTATACACTAATGGGGAAAAATCTGAAAGAGAAATTAAGGAAACCCTCCCATTTACCAGTGGAACAAAAAGAATAAAATACCTAGGAATAAACCTACCTAAGGAGACAAAAGACCTGTATGCACAAAAAATGGAGTTGGAGGAATCAGGCTCCTGGACTTCAGACTATACTACAAAGCTACAGTAATCAAGACAGTATGGAACTGGCACAAAAACAGAAATATAGATCAATGGAACAGGATAGAAAGCCCAGAGATAAGCCCATGCACATATGGTCATCTTATTTTTGATAAAGGAGGCAAGATTATGCAATGGAGAAAAGACAGCCTCTTCAGTAAGTGGTGCTGGTAAAATTGGACAGCTACATGTAAAAGAATGAAATTAGAACACTCCTTAACACCATACACAAAAATAAACTCAAAATGGATTAAAGACCTAAATTTAAGGCCAGACACTATCAAACTCTTAGAGGAAAACATAGGCAGAACACTCTTTGACATAAATCACAGCAAGATCCTTTTTGACCCACCTCCTAGTGAAATGGAAATAAAAACAAAAATAAACAAATGGATGTAGCTCAATATCAAAAAATAAACAACCCAATCCAAAAATGGGCAGAAGACTTAAATAGACTTTTCTCCAAAGAAGACATACAGATTGCCAACAAACACATGAAAGGATGCTCAACATCACTAATCATTAGATAAATTCAAATCAAAACTACAATGAGGTGTCATCTCACACCAATCAGAATGGCCATCATCGAAAAATCTACAAACAATAAATGCCGGAGAGTGTGGAGGAAAGGGAACCCTCTTGCACTGTTGGTGGGAATGTAAATTGATACAGCCACTATGGAAAACAGTATGGAGGTTCCTTAAAAAACTAAAAATAGAGCTACCATATGACCCAGCAATCTCACTACTGGGCATATACCCTAAGAAAACCATAATTCAAAAAGAGTCATGTACCACAATGTTCATTGCAGCTCTATTTACAATAGCCAGGGCATGGAAGCAACTTAAGTGTCCATTGACAGATGAATGGCTAAAGAAGATGTGGCACATATGCACAACGGAATATTACTCAGCCATAAAAAGAACCTAAATTGAGTTATTTGTAGTGAGGTGGATGGACATAGAGTCTGTCATACAGAGTGAAGTATGTCAGAAAGAGAAAAACAAATACCATATGCTAACACATATATATGGAATCTTAAAAAAAATGGTTCTGAAGAACTTAGGGGTAGGACGGGAATAAAGAAGCAGACATAGAGAATGGACTTGAGGACATGGGAAGAGGGAAGGGTAAGCTGAGATGAAGTGAGAAAGTGGCATTGACATATATACACTACCAAATTTAAAATGGATAGCTAGTTCGAAGCAGCCACATAGCACAGGGAGGTCAGCTCGTGCTTTGTGACCACCTGGAGGGATGGGATAAGGAGGGTGGGAGGGAGATGCAAGACGGAGGGGATATGGGGAAATATGTATATGTATAGCTGATTCACTTTGTTATACAGCAGCAGCTAACAACATTGTAAAGTGATTATACTCCAATAAAGATGTAAAAAAAAACCCTCAATCTAAATATTGGCAACTGTGACCAAAAATCACTTGTGTTTCTTTGAAGACATATTTAGAAACCTGTAAGATTTTTTTTCCCTCTCTTTATGCTGAATGGAATGACTGAGAACATGGTAAGCATCTTACAAACATCATTCGCTGATGACTTGCCTACCAAAGTGTTCTGCTTCTCCAACGAGATGAAGGTCAATGATCTACATTTATTTCACATGAGCCTTCCAGGGGAAGGTTTTTTCCTGAAATAATCTCTTTCTGAAGTTAGATCAAGGTGTTCTGTTTCGAATGAAGCATTTAAAATTAGTTGATAGACACTGTGATACACCACCTAGTCTTTAGGAATGAAGTGCTGTTCCCAGCCACTGGGAGTGCTAAAGGCAGAAGCCTTCGGTATCAAACACTGAGTTGAGATTTTGGAATTGGATCACCCATACTTACTTGGCAAAGAGGAGGACCCCATTGCTGGTGATAGTGAGCAACAGCTAGCCTGGTACTAGGTAGCAAAGCAATTGTTAAAACTTTCAACCAGTGATGAACTGGGATGATATACTGGTGGATAGGAATTCATTAGATGGTATTGTATATCAGGTATTTGAGAAATATGGAGGGAAATAGTAAGAACAATGGAACTGGATGGCTATTGGTAAACTCAATTGATGATCTAGGAAAAGATTTTCAAAAGCCGAGAGTGATGAACTGACAATTATAAGCTAAGAGTGAATGCCAGAGAGATCCTCCTTGGTAGCATATAAAGAGGTATCATCTCTTATAGTGGGAGAGCTGAGAAAGTTGAGAAGCAGCCTCAGGAATTATTTGACATCGTAGTTGACTCCAAGGAAATTTAAACTCCCAACTAAGATATTATATGGTGCCAAGGTCGTGGCCCTCGCTGGGAAAGAATGAGATTGAGAAATGCGGAATAGGGACATCTTGGTTGATGCCACCAAAAATATTGACTCTCTAGATTTCTCTTAACCTTCTGAGCCTGCGAAAGTGCCTCCATTCCTGCATACTGAGGGATAATATGCTTGCTTACTTGAAGAAGACGCAGAGGTCTTTCTCTCATAAGACAACATGTAACTCCCTTACCCCCAAATCTGCCTCTACTCCCTTCCTGCCACCAGACCAATAGATAGGATTAAGTCATAACATAATTGGGCTTTCCAGCTTTACATAGTATATCCACAAAGTCCCTTCTCTGAGCCTTTTACTTCCCCTTCCTCTGCATGTCACGGCTATCTCTGACCTTTTTACTTTATTTGGTTGAGCTATCTCTTTTACCATCCTTCTAGGAATCATCCTATCAGCATCCTTGAACAATTTCCTGGGGCCTTCTCTAGGTTATTTAGGGGGTATTCTGGAAGAGGGCTCCCCAGTCAATAAACTCTCTCTCATCCACCTTTATATTTTACCCCTTGCAGACGTGATGGTCATGATATCTCCATTTAATTTACCAGTCTTCAAATCAGACAGATATTGAAGGGTGACAGTGGACTAGTGCAAACTCAACTAAGAGGTAGTCCCAACTGCAGCTGCTGTGACAGCTAGAGCAGATTAGCATGGTCTCAGGTTCATTGTTTGGGGTCAGACATTCTTTATGATCAGAATGCATCAATGAATGCATCAGAATGCAGAAGCATCAGTTAGATGCTTCACATTTATTTGGAATATACAATAGTATGTGTTCACTGTCTTTCCCCAGGTCTATGTGAACTCTCTCACTCTCTCATAAAGTATAGTCTGAAAAGACCTGGATGTCCCATAGAACCTCATGTTGTTCTCCTCTGTTGATGGCATTATATTAATCAGACCAGAGGAGCACTGTGGCTAGTTAGTTCACTGGAGGCCTTGGTGAGACACACACACTCCAGAGAATGTGAGATAAATTCTTTGAAGATTCTAGGGAGGGCCACATCAGTAAAATTTTTAGGTTCCCAGTAGTCTGAAGCAAGCTGGGACATACTCTCCAAAGTAAAGGAAAAACTATTGCTTCCAGCACTTCCAACCATGAAGAGGGAAATATAACACTTTATACGCAACTTCAGAATCTGGAGGCAGAATATTCCCTGCCCAGGAATACTGTTCCAACCAGCAGAGTGTGTGACATGAAAGGCTGCCAGCTCTGAGTAGGCTCCAGAGTAGGAAAGGACTCTGTAGTAGGTCCAGGCTGCAGTTCTTGGATCCTATGATCCAGCCCACAAAGTCACAAAGTAAGGCAGGGCCAGCAGCAATCTGTTATAAAATAGAAGCACTACATCTAGTTTTGACCACAGGTAGGACCATAGAATACAAGCAAGCTATGTAGGCAGATAGCCAGATTCCCATGTCATCCATTACTCTCATACCAGCACTGCTTCTTCAGCTCACACCTGTGGCCACATGTGGGCTCCTTTATGACCAGCTGGTGGAGGAAGAAAAAGACTGAGCTTGGATGACAGTGGTTCAGCCCAGTATGTGTGTGCACATTGAAAATGAATCATGGCTGCGCTACAGCCCCATCTGAGGGAAGCCTTGAAAGATAGTGGGAAGGAAAAATCATCCCAATGCACAGAGCTTTGGGCAGTTCAACTGGTTATTCATACTGCATAGAAGAAAAAGTAATTTGGGGTTAGAATATACATGAACCCGTGGAGAGTGAAGAATGACTTGGTTGGCTAGGAAAGACCTTAGAAAGAGAAAGATTAGAAGATCAGGAACAAGGAGATCTGGAGTAAATAGTTGCATATTGTGGTAGGCGGAATAATGGCTCCCAAAGATGTCCATGCCATGATCCCTGGAACATGTGAATATGTTACCTTACATGGCAAAAGTGACTTTGCAGATGTGATGAGGGTTATCCAGGTGGGCCCAATCTAATGGCACAAGTCCTTAAAAGTGTAGAATCTTTCCAGACTGCAGTGAGAAAGACACAACAATAGAAGAAGGCTAGGAGAGATGACAACCTGAGAAGGATTTCATGCTCCATTGCTGGTTCTGAGATACAGGGCTGTGAGATACATGTGCAAAGGCCGGAGAGAAGCCTCTTGGAGCTAAGGTCAGCCCCCAGCTGAGCCAGCAGAGGCATTGAGCCCTCAGTCCTACAACCACATGGAACTGAATTCTCCCAAAACCTGAATGAGCAAGGAAACATATTCTCCTAGACCCTCCAGAAAGGAATGTAGCCTGCTGACACCTTGATTTTAATCCAGTGAGACCCATACTGAAGTTCTGAAGTACAGAACTATGTGATAAAAAATTCCTGTTGCTTTAAGCCACTAAGTCAGTGGAAATTTGTTATGGAAGCCATAGAAAATGAAAACATGGATAGACATATGTGTCAGTGTTTTGCTTAGCTGATTTTAAGAAATCTGTAGATGAGATCATTATGTAGCTGTCTACTTTGAGTATCATTTCACTCAGTTAAACTCAACTTTCCTCTACTGAGCGTTTACTCCAGGCCTCCTATAAGGTAGAATTTGGTTCCTGCTCCAAGAAACTGACAATTTGTTAGGAGAGGTAAGTATTTACATGACGCCTTATGTAAATGTTATGATGCAAGCAACATGTATCACCTGCTATTGCAAAGGAGAGAGAGAGAGAGAGAGAGAGAGAGGGAAGGAAGGAAGGGAGGGAGGGAGGAAGGAAGGAAGGAAGAAAGGAAGGGAGGGAGAGAGGGACACAGAAAGGGACAAAGGAAAAAAGGGAGGTAGGGAGGAAAAGAAAACCAGTATCGGGGAGGAAGAAATTTTCCTCCCTCCTTCTAGGTTTTTCTGACTAGCCAAAGAATTAAATGAGACATGAGACAGATCAAAAGGAGAAAATCAAACAAAAATTTAATAACATACAGACACGGCAGAAACCCAGGAAAAGTGAGTCATTTGCCAAAATGGCTGAAGCCCTCACCTTAAACACCGTCTTCAGCTAAAGGCAAAAGAGAATGTTGGGGGTAGGTGTTCAGGACTTCAAAGGGGAGGAAAGCAATTTACATGGAGATGGAAAAGCAAATGTTTAGTAAACAAATGTTTGCTGAGCCAGGCAGAGACAATGGGACACAGAAAGGAGTTTTTAACAAACAGAATTTGCTAGGTCCCTCCCTGTCTACACACTTAGTTCATACTATAGTTACCTATGGTGATAGTTCCCTTCCTGGAACAGGGTCTCCATCTACATTCTTTTAGGCAAGAAGGGGGAAAGTCAAGGATTTTTCCTGAGGCTTTTGAGCCAGAAAAATAATCGGCCTAAATTCATTCTCATGAAAATGAGACATATTTTGGGGCGGCGAATTTTGCTCCCCTACACCAGATATGATGATAAAATATAGAAGAAAAAGATCATCTTTAAACAAATGTTTAATGTTGAAAAGGTGATGCGGACTAGGAAGGCTATCCTGAAGATTATCAGTGGAGAAGATAATCCTCCCCTTAAAAAAACTCCCCAAATGTGGTATATATATCCTCTGGATATTATTCAGCCTTTAAAAAGAAGGAAATTCTGACATATGCTTTAACTTGGATATGCTAAGTGAAATAAGCCAGTCACAAAAGGACAAATATTGTATGATTCCACTTATACGAGATGCCTAGAGTAGTCAAATTCATAGAGACAGAAAGTAGACTGGTGCTTGCCAGGGACTGAGGGGGGAGGGGGATGAGCAGTTTTTATTTAATGAGTACAGAATTTCAGTTTGAAAAGAAGAGAAATTTATAGAGATGGATGGTAGTGATGGTTACACAACAGTGTGAATGTTCGGCATTAATGCCACTGAAATGTAGACTTAAAATGGTTAAAATGGTAGATTTTATGTTATGTAACCGCAATTTTTTTTTTTTCCCCCCGGTACGCGGGCCTCTCACTGTTGCGGCCCCTCCCGTTGCGGAGCACAGGCTCCCGATGCGCAGGCTCAGCGACCATGGCCCACGGGCCCAGCCGCTCCGCGGCATGCGGGATCCTCCCGGACCGGGGCACGAACCCGTGTCCCCTGCATCGGCAGGCGGACTCTCCACCACTGCGCCACCAGGGAAGCCCAACCACAATTTTTTTTAATCTAGAACTTAAACGAAAAACCTCTCCAAGATTCACATAATTCGACACTCTCATTATAAGTTCAGAAAGCATGATCCAATCCTGTTGAATTATGAAATGGACTGAGTCTCTTCTGTTTCCATGTGGATTTAGATGAGAAATTTAACTTCAGGGAGGGACAGGGCAAAATGTGTTCTCTTTCACTGACAATCACTTTCTGAAAGGAAGTGGAGCCTGAGGATGCATTCAGTTCTGTGACCCCTGTCCAACTGGAGAGCTGAGGGTCAGCGAACTTCACCTTTTTCCTCTTCCCCAAAGCCTACGTTTCTCAGAGACACAACAGAGAAATGTCTACTGTTTTCGTTTTTTTCTTTATAGATGAGCCTTGAGGCAGGTATTTAAATTTCATATCTCAGTCCCTAATCCTGAAGCCCAGTCTCTGACCTCTCTGGAGGCTGTCATTTAAATTGACTGCAGAGTAAACTTTTTTCCCTCCTGTGAGAAAGAGCACATTTCAGATACTGCTTAATTCATGGTTTCCCCCTCCTGTGTTTCAAGCTTTCAGAATGGGTTTATATAAGGAAATATTTTAATCAGAAGTGTATAAAGATAATTACACACAATAAACTTTGAGAATATACTTTGGTTGACTCTCTTTAAAAAAAAAAAAAAAAGTAAAACTGAAAAAACACTCTTCTAACTTCCAGAGAGTATAATTTCTTTTGCTGCTGAGGAATTAGGGTTCCGTTTTCAGTTATGCCAATTAATCGTGACCTACAGGAGGCAAATGAACATGCTCCTGAATTGCTCCGAGCAGAGCAAGTAGAGAGAAGCTGCGCTGTAGAAGACGTGTTCTTTCTTGAAAGGGGTCCTCCCTACCACCCCTGTGTGTGGTCTCCTGTTAGACACCACTGCAGAGCCTGTTTCTTAAACCAGCTTTCAAGCTCAGCCTCCTCAGTTACATAGCTAAACTTCAACTTGTGCCCCAAACCTCTTTGTAACACTTTTGAAGTTTTGGTTTTTAGGTTTTGCTGAATTGAGAATCATTGCCCAAGCAATTAATCAGAGAAAACAGACATATGTTTCCAGGATAATACTAGACTGCTCATGATGTAGCAAATGGAATTAGTAAAATTAAGATCCTTTTCCATTTGCTATTTATAATAATGACTCTGGCTTCAATTGTTCATATACATGTATATTTATACACTCATGGGAAATTAACTTATCCTAGATGATTGTAGTGGGCTGTGGTATCTATTCATCTTGTCTACCCAGCAACCTTTCACATCTCTTCTTCAGTAACACATTTGCTCCCCTAATCACAATACTCCAATTGCCAGGCAACTGGCCCAATGGACAGTTATTTATCTACTGCTGCACAACAAATAACTCAAAACTTTGTGACTTAAAACATAAATAATGTTATATAATGGCTCATGGGTGCTGTGGGTCAGGAATGCAGACAGGGCAGAGCAGGATGGCTTGTGTCTGTAACACAGTGTCTGGGGTCACAGCTGGAAGACCTGAAGGCTAGGGCTGAAGTCAGGTGAAGACTCACTCACTCACGTGTCTGCATGTTGATGCTGACAGCTGGCTAGAGCACCCATGTGTTGCCTCTCCGTGTGGCCTGGGCTTCCTCACAATGTGGAGGCTGGGATCTAAAGATGAGTATCCTGAGAGAGAGAGTGTATGCCAGGCATAAACTCTTTCCTTTTGATGTCCTAGCTTCAAGAGTTCCATGTCGCCATTTCTACAGTACTTTGTTGGTTGGAGCCATCACAGCCCCCACCCAGATAGAAGGGGAGGGAACATAGGACCTCCCAACCCCCGCCCCCATCCCCTGCTTGGTGGAAGGAATGTCAGTCACGTTGTAAGATGAACATGTGGAATGAAGAGTGAATATTTTGGTGTGACCATCATCACACCAATGAAAATATCATCTGCCATCGTAGGGCATATGACTCAAGCAGAGTCATTCCAAATATTTCCCTTAGAATGGTTGATAGATGCTGAAAGAAAGAAGCTTCCTTTTTTCTTGGAGTTTCTAAGCTGAAGGGTGTAAATCAGGGGCAGCAGAAGGCAACTTCTCTACCATGTGGAAAGAGTCTAAAGGAAAAACTAAGGCCAAGTAAAAATAAGGCAAGAAGAGAAATGATCAGAGAAGAAGAGTTCTGGTGGCATTGTCACTGTCCTTCCAGAATCTAGCATTGAGTGACTGGCATATAGCAGGTGGTCAATAATATTTAGTGAGGGAATAAATGCAAGTCTTAACAATGGAATATTACTCAACCATGAAAAAGAATGAAATAATGCCATTTGCAGCAACATGGATGGACCTAGAGATTATCATACTAAGTGAAGTAAGTCAGAGAAAGACAAATATCATATGATATCACTCATATGTGGAATCAAATCTAAAAATGATATAAATGAACTTATTTACAAAATAGAAACAGACTCACAGATTTTTTTTTTTTTTTTTTTTTTTGCTGTACGCGGACCGCTCACTGTTGTGGCCTCTCCCTTTGCGGAGCACAGGCTCCGGACACGCAGGCTCAGCGGCCATGGCTTACGGGCCTAGCCGCTCCGCGGCATGTGGGATCTTCCCGGACCGGGGCACAAACCCGTGTCCCCTGCATCAGCAGGCGGATTCTCAACCACTGCGCCACCAGGGAAGCCCAGACTCACAGATTTTTGAAAACAAACTTATGGTTACCAAAGGGGAAACGTGGGGAGAGGGATAAATTAGGATCTTGGGATTAACATACACACTCTACTATATAGAAAATAGATAACCAACAAGGACCCACTGTACAGCACAGGGAACTCTGCTCAATATTCTGTAATAACCTATATGGGAAAAGAATCTGAAAAAGAATGAATATATATATATGTATAACTAAATCACTTTGCTGAACACCTGAAACTAACACAACATTGTAAATTAACTATACTTCAATAAAATAAAATTAAAAACTTAACATCACTTGTTAAAAAAATGAAAGTCTCAACAATCAGAACATACTGAAGGTGTATAATACCACTAGAAATGAGAGCTCAAAATATTGGAGCTAACTGACCCATGTTCCTTCCCTGAGGCATGTTGTGTTTGTCTAAATATATCCCTTCTTGAGGATGGATGGGTCTAATATTACCCACTACCCAACCTCCAGGGATGAGACCTTTTATTCTCTCCACCCTGAGCTGAGCACTATCTCTGCAGCTAGAGCACAATTAATTTTATTCAGTGACTATCTCTGTGGGCTAAGGTAATTTTCCTAGAATAAACAGCCCTACTCCATTTGTCTATACCTGAGGCATTTGTTCCTGTCTACGGTAACTCTTCCTGGTTTTATATCCTCCAGTCTTTTCAGACGGACTATCTCCTTACCTTTGTACTGCAGATTTCCATTTAAAAGAATTTTTTTCCAGTGATTTTAGAATTCCACCCTGGGGGTGGTTTTGATACACATCCCAGATGAGAAAACTGGCAAATACACAAAACCACCTGCAGGAGAATCACTGTAGAACTTTACAAACTACACAAATGCTAAGATCCTGCAGTGCCCTTTCTACTGAATTAGAGTATCTGGGCTCAGAGCATGGCAATTATATTTCTAGAAAGCTCCGTAGATGACTCCAATACATACCCAAGAACTACTGGGATTTGCAGGGCACTTGGGACTAGAAGTAACACAAGAACTCCATGTTCCCTCTACCCCCAAACCTCTAACACCACTTAAAAAAAAAAAAATTCGAACATCTATTTATTTGTTTATTTATTTATTTACCTTCATTTAGTAGTATTTTCTTTTCATTTTTTTCTTCTGGTTTTATTAAGATATAACCGACTTACAACACTGTATAAGTCTAAGGTATACAGAGTAATGATCTGACTTACATGCATCATGAAATGATGACCACAATAAGATTAATGAACATCCATCATCTCATATAGATACAAAATTAAATAAACAGAAAAAAAATTTTTTTCTCGTGATGAGAATTCTTAGGATTTACTGTCATAATAACTTTCAATATATAACATGTAGCAGTGTTAACTGTGTTTATCATGTTGTGCATTGCATCCTTAGTACTTATTTCTCTTATATCTGGAAGTTTGTACTTTTTGACCACCTTCATCCAATTATCCAACCCCACTTCCTCTGATAATACAAATCTGATCTCTTTTTCTATGAGTTTATTTGTTTGTTTATTGAAGTATAATTCATGTACAATATTATATAAGTTTTGGGTGTATAACATAGTGATTCATATTTTTTAAAGGTTGTATACCATTTATAGTTATTATAAAATATTAGCTATATTCCCTGTGCTGTACAATATATCCTCGTAGCTTATTTATTTTATACATAGTAGTTTGTACCTCTTAATTCTAACACCACTCTTGATGTCAATCTCTTAGGAGCACAGTTTAGAGGGACTTGGAAGAGTTGTTTCACCCCTTCCCACCTGAGCTTCCATTGAAAGGGGCAGATTCCACCATTTATTCCCACGAAGAAAAATGGTCTTCTCCCCCACAGACTGGGTTGGAGTCCCCTAGAGATGGAGCTGGGCAGTCTGTGTATTGCAGGACCAATGGGGACAATGGGCTCTCGTAAGACCTGGGGCAAATCTGATTAACTTTGTCCCCTCCCCTTCCCTCTACAGGGCCAGCTTTTAGAAACGATTCCTAATGTCCCACTTTCTGCCAGGGAGGGTAAGCAGGCACATTTGAAGCCTGAAGCAGATGCATATTAGACAGAAATGCAGCCCTATAGCCAACTTTCCAGAATGTTCCTTAGGAGACACTGGAAGAAAAGTCCTCAGCCGGCCAGCCTGCCCTAATCAGGCTGAGGAGAAAGGAGCATGGAAACTCCAGAGCATAAACTGGAAGAGCATTTCGTTTAAACTTCAGGCTTCATTTTAATTTAATTTTGATTGAAAAAGGGCCAACTGGGAAACAGACAGGTTTTTTTATTTCCCTCTGAATATGGCCAATGAGACTGTGGATTTGGAATAGCTGTAGGGAGCAGTGGGCGTGTTGCAGCTCGGCAAGAACAGTTTGCACAGCTGCAAAAGGGAGTTTTCTGTGTGCTTGTTCCAGTCTGAGTGGGAGGGAGGTGAGGGTTTGACGTCAGCCGTGGCTCTGAGTATAGCAATCAGGTCCCACACCCTGTGCCAATACTCACAGAGCCCTCCATCCCACCTTGGCTTCTCCCCTCCAAATATGGCGCTTCCGAAAGGTGCCAGAATTCTGCCTATGAAATGGTGGGTTCCAGCGTTTGGGCAGGGATCAGAGGCACGCTCTGTCACGTTGCCGAGCTGACTTTGAGGGAACTGAACAGATTTTGTGGTGGCTGGAGTTTTGGCATAAGACCTTTCTTTCCATCTTGTACTGCTTTGAGCTGATTTAGAAAGTTTCTCTTTCCTAAATAAGAATGTATTTTAGATGTGCAGAATCTGGTTGCCATATTCCATTGGCTTATTTGCCTCCAACCAACTTTGAAAACCTACTTTGTCCTAATTCTGCCAACTCCTAGGCCATCCAAAATGTCCAGTGTCACACAAATCCACATGTTGAGAAGCAAAGATGATCAGTCCCAAACATTTTCTTTTGTGTGGAGATTTTCACATCGACTAGATTGTCGATGTTCACGACATCACAGGGACAATGTAGGTCTAACTTGGCAGTGGGCACGGTGGCAGGGAGGGGCTGTTTCCAGAGAATCGTATTAACAATATGAGCATACACTTGCCATACTGGTCTCTTAGCTCCCAGTTCATTGCTTTTCTGTTATGACTCTGCCACTAATATTAATTACTGTATGTAATCTTAGCAAGTCATTTAAACTGCCAGGCATTCAGTTTCCTCGTTTGTAAAATGAAGATAAATTCTCCCATTACTAAGTTGATATAAAATGAAATTGTGGATGTGGAGGTGCTTTTTAAAAGTTCAAAATGCTACATGAATGTTTAAAGAAATTCAGGAATAGAGAAATGGAGACTGTGAGGAAAATTCCAAGGGAAGACAAGAGTTCAAAAGCACCATCTGCCAGGTGCTTACTCAAGGTGATTTCAGATTCCCCAACCCTGTGGAGAAGTGGAAGAGCCACTTAGACATGTCACAGGGAAGCAAAGGAAAGATGCTTGGGTGGATCTTGCTTTTTTATGCCTTTTACTTTATGGAGCTAACAGACCAAGGAATAGCACATTCTGTCCATGCCTCTGGTCCTGCCTGCTCCAGTTCACTCCATCCCCTGCTGTCAGAGCAGAAACAACTCTGATCATAGAAGTCAGGAATGCTAGATGGGAAAGGAATTGTGAAATCATTTTATGTATAAGTGGGTTGATATTTGTGTTTGTTGCTAATTCTCTTACTCCAAACCTAAGTGGCTACCTCAGACAGCTACTATTTCTATGATCTGGACCCAGTTTCCTTACTATTTTCCTTCAATAGTCCAATGCTCTAGACGAACTAGAATACAGTCTACTACCTAAAAATTCTACACTTCTTCAGGACCAAAAAAGTGGGAAGGGAAGTTGACATAGAGGAAACAGAACGGGCAAGAGTACAAAGGAAGATGATACAAATATATTCAGGTGAGGTCAGGGGTGTGAACTAGAGAAGGGGGCTTGAAAAGGTGAGTATGATTTAGATTGGAGGTGAGGAAAGGTAGCACAGGTAAGGACACACAGTATTTCAGAGCAAGGAGAGAGCTCAGAGCCTGTCTAGTCCGGTGATTTTTAAACTATATTCTGCAGATTGTTGGGAGTAGTAGGGGGTAGTACCCTCTTCCAACCCCAGGGGTCACAGTGAAAAGGAGTGGGGAGTTCGGGTCAGAACAGCCCCAGTTTGTGAGAATCTGAACTCCATATTGTTTGTCAATTAAAGTGACATATTTTTCTTAATCTGCTCTACTTACAAGATTTCACATGAAGAAATTGTTTTGCACCAAAGGCAAACAAGCAAAGATGCTAGAATCAAAGTAATTGAGCTGGAAAGGACCTTTGTAATGACTGGAGACATTTTAGTAAAATAGGAAAATTTCACCTCTATCTCAATTCTTCTCACCCAATAACTCTTCTTTGAAGCCTCCCTTTCACAAATTTTCTCTTTTATTCCATTCCTGATTAATGTTCAAATATAGTGTTAAAAAAGGTTGAAAAGGTATATGTGAAAACAAAGTTGATAAGGTAGGGAAATGAAACAAGAAAAAGAAGTTTCCAGATGAGATTTTAAAAAGATAAAACAGGCTACTTTCCACAACTGGAAGAATAATCCAGAGACACTTTTCAGAATGTAGATGAAGTGGGAAATGTCCTGAATTATTGGTATAATAGGATGGATGGAGGAATAAAGTATCTGATCAAAGAATTTGAAGAAGGTAAAGTTTCTCTGCACCATTAAAAATAAATGAATAAAAACTTAGTTTTAAAACTACCTTTTAAGTCAGTTCAGGCAAATAAGCTAATATAGGGATCTATGTAGACACAGACTTAAGAGAGGTTGTTTGCAAGTAGTTTAGATATAAGGAAAATAGGGAGAAGGAGGGACTCACTCAACTTTTATTGTCTCATTAAAAAAATGTTTTTTAACACTGTGATATTTTCAGTGGATAGAGGAAAGAAGATGGGACTAAATGCCAAGTTCAAGTAAAATAACATGACATTTTCCCTTCACCCTGACACACACGCACTCATTCATGGTATAGCAGTTTACTTCTCCACTGATCCAAGAGAGAGTGAAACAACACTGTCTTTTAATGCTTCTCTTCTTGCTATCTGTGTTCTGAATGAGGATGTGTACAAGGCAGTTTTTCCAAAATGGGGAAGCATCATACATACCAAACCTTAGCTAATACCATCCCAAGAAATTCCCATTTTCATATTTAATTCTATGTTCCTTTTAAAGAAGGAACATGGTAGTAGAGAAGAATCTGGGGGAAAATTCTTGTTTTTTTTTTTTAGAAGATGTTGGGGGTAGGAGTTTATTAATTAATTAATTTATTTTTGCTGTGTTGGGTCTTCGTTTCTGTGCGAGGGCTTTCTCTAGTTGTGGCGAGCGGGGGCCACTCTTCATCGCGGTGCACGGGCCTCTCACTATCGCGGCCTGTCTTGTTGCGGAGAACAGGCTCCAGACACGCAGGCTCAGTAGTTGTGGCTCACGGGCCCAGTTGCTCCGCGGCATGTGGTGTCTTCCCAGACCAGGGCCCGAACCCGCATCCCCTGCATTAGCAAGCAGATTCTCAACCACTGCGCCACCAGGGAAGCCCTGGGGGGAAATTCTTACTCACCAGACACATCACCCTTTCTAAACAATATTTCCAAATAACTTCTAGACAGAAGATAAGCATCATTAAAAAGTACTGGAATTGTAATATTCACAAACAGCAATCCATATTCATCAAGTAGAAAGTTGTCTCTAGTCACCAGGATTGAACACATGCATGTATATACACAAAATTACCCCAGTTACTTAAAATGAAGCCTGAGCATTATCTTACTTACCAAGTTTTAGTTACAATTAGTATCCACTGATAATGTTCTACTGGTTGTCAAGAGTGGTGTCTCAGAGAAAGGAGTCCAAAATATAGAGAAGAGAGATGGGGTATGGTGGCTAGCCTCCAAAATAGTCCCCAATGATCCCTGCCTTTTTGTATTTACATCCTTGTGTAGTCACCTCCCACATTTTATCAGGATTTGTCTATGTGACCAATAGGATATGTCAGAAATGATAGTATGTAACTTCTGAAGCTAGGTCATAAAAGACATTATTGTTTCACTGTCTCTTGCTTCGCTTACCCCGGGAGAAGCCAACTGCCATGTCATAAGGACACTCAAGCAGCTTCTAGGCAGAAACTTATGTGGTAAGGAACTGAGCCTCCAGCCAACAGCCATACTCTTCAGCTCCAGTCAAGTCAGCATCTTAATTGTAATGTCATGAGGGATCATGAGTCAGAACCATCTAGCTAAGCCACTCCTGGATTCGTGACCTGAATAGCAATTGTGAAGTAATGAATGTTTGTTGTTTTAAGCCACTAAGTTTGGGGGTAATTTGTTATACAGCAATAAATACAGAGGGGCTACATGCTCAGTAAAAAGGATTCTCACTTTGTTTCTGGGATGTGACCCAGAGTAATGTTTTAAATTTAACATTTTAAAAAGAAAAAATGATTAGGGAAGCTATCTATGAAGCCAGCATAACACTTGTATAAAACCTGACACAAATGGCACACAATAAACAAAAGTATAGATGTCTCACTTAAGATTATACAGGCAACTATCCTAAATATTACATAAGAAAATAGAATATAATAATATATCTTTAAAATACATCATAATCAACTAGTTTGTTCCAGGAATTCAAGGATGATTTGATTCATTCTTCTATTCATTTAATATATTTTGGAAAATCGATTAATAGAATTTATTATATTAGTATATTGAATGAAAAAACTATATAGTTATCTGGGTAGATGTCAAAGGACAGTCAATGAAATTCAACATCTATTTCTGATAAAATACACATACACATATACATAAATATAAACATTTTTTTAAAAAGATATGGACAGCAGTTTCCTTATTCTGACAGGATTTTTTTTTTAATGTCTTTATTAGGGCATAATTGCTTTACAATGGTGTGTTAGTTTCTGCTTTATAACAAAGTGAATCAGCTACAATATACATATATCCTTATATCTCCTCCCTCTTGTGTCTCCTTGCCACCCTCCCTATCCCACCCCTCTAGGTGGTCACAAAGCACCGAGCTGATCTCCCTGTGCTATGCGGCTGCTTCCCACTAGCTATCTATTTTACATTTGGTAGTATATATAAGTCCATGTCACTCTCTCACTTCGTCCCAGCTTATCCTTCCCCTTCACCGTGTCCTCTAGTCCATTTTCTATGTCTGCGTCTTTATTTCTGTCCTGCCCCTAGGTTCTTCATAACCATTTTTTTTTAGATTCCATATATATGTGTTAGCATACAGTATTTGTTTTTCTCTTTCTGACTTACTTCACTCTGTATGACAGACTCTAGGTCCATCCACCTCACTACAAATAACTTAATTTCGTTTCTTTTTATGGCTGAGTAATATTCCATTGTATATATGTGCCACATCTTCTTTATCCATTCATCTGTCGATGGACACTTAGCTTGCTTCCATGTCCTGGCTATTGTAAATAGAGCTGCAATGAATATTGTGGTACATGTCTCTTTTTGAATTATGGTTTTCTCAGGGTATATGCCCAGTAGTGGGATTGCTGAGTGTATCGTAGTTCTATTTTTAGTTTTTTAAGGAACATTCATACTGTTCTCTAGAGTGGCTGTATCAAGTTACATTCCCACCTACAGTGCAAGAGGATTTCCTTTTCTCCACACCCTCTCCAGCATTTATTGTTTGTAGATTTTTTATGATGGCCATTCTGATCAGTGTGAGGTAATACCTCATTGTAGTTTTGATTTGCATTTCTCTAATGATTAGAGATGCTGAGCATCCTTTCATGTGTTTGTTGGCCATCTGTATATCTTCTTTGGAGAAATCTCTATTTAGGTCTTCTGCCCATTTTTGGATTGAGCTGCATGAGCTGCTTGTAAAATTTGGAGATTAATCCTTTGTCAGTTGCTTCATTTGCAAATACTTTCTCCCATTCTGAGGGTTGTCTTT
>NC_041221.1:58698673-58703706 GCF_002837175.3 Physeter macrocephalus
TTTAATCCATTTTGAGTTTATTTTTGTTTATGGTGTTAGGGAGTGTTCTAACTTCATTCTTTTACATGTAGTTGTCCAGTTTTCCCAGTACCACTTATTGAAGAGGCTGTCTTTTCTCCATTGTATATTCTTGTCTCCTTTTTCAAACATAAGGTGACCATATGTGTGTGAGCTTATTTCTGGGCTTTCTATACTGCTCCATTGATCTGTATTTCTGTTTTTGTTCCAGGTCCATACTGTCTTGATTACTGTAGCTTTTTAGTATAGTCTGAAGTCAGGGAGCCTGATTCCTCCAGCTCCGATTTTCTTTCTCAAGATTGCTTTTGCTATTTGGGGTCTTTTGTGTTTCCATACAAATTGTGAAATGATTTGGATTCCTTTTATTTCTTTTGCTTCTCTGACTGCTGTGGCTAAAACTTCCAAAACTATGTTGAATAATAGTGGTGAGAGTGGACAACCTTGTCTTTTTCCTAATCTTAGTGGAAACAGTTTCAGTTTTCACCATTGAGAATGATGTTTGCTGTGGGTTTGTCATATTTGGCCTTTATTATGTGGAGGTAAATTCCCTCTATGCCTACTTTCTGGAGGGTTTTTATCATGAATGGGTGTTGAATTTTGTCAAAAGTTTTTTCTGCATCTATTGAGATGATCATGTGGTTTTTATTCTTCAATTTGTTAATATGGTGTATCAAATTGATTGATTTGCATATATTGAAGAATCCATGCATTCCTGGGATAAACCCCATCTGATCATGGTGTATGATCCTATTAATGTGCTGCTGGATTGCGTGTGCTAGTATTTTGTTGAGGATTTTTGAATCTATGTTCATCAGTGATATTGGCCTGTAGTTTTCATTTTTTGTAACATCATTGTCTGGTTTTGGCATCAGGGTGATGGTGGCCTCGTAGAATGAGTTTGGGAGTGTTCCTCCCTCTGCTATATTTTGGAAGAGTGTGAGAAGGATAGGTGTTAGCTCTTCTCTAAATATCTGATAGAATTCGCCTGTGGAACCATCTGGCCCTGGGCTTTTGTTTGTTGGAAGAATTTTAATCACAGTCTCAATTTCAGTGCTTGTGATTGGTCTGTTTATATTTTCTGTTTCTTCCTGGTTCAGTCTTGGAAGGTTGTGCTTTTCTAAGAATTTGTCCATTTCTTTTGTCCATTTCTTCCAGGTTGTCCATTTTATTGGCATACAGTTGCTTGTAGTAATCTCTCATAATCTTTTGTATTTCTGCAGTGTCAGTTGTTACATCTCCTTTTTCATTTCTAATTCTATTGATTTGAGTCTTCTCCCTTTTATTCTTGTTGAGTCTGGCTAATGGTTTATCAATTTTATTTATCTTCTCAAAGAACCAGCTTTTAGTTTTATTGATCTTTGCTATTGTTTCCTTCATTTCTTTTTCATTTATTTCTGATCTGATCTTTATGATTTCTTTCCTTCTGCTAACTCTGGGGTTATTTTTTTCTGTTCTTCTTTCTCTAATTGCTTTAGGTGTAAGGTTAGGTTGTTTATTTGAGATGCTTCTTGTTTCTACAATCTTGAGGATTGTATTGCTATAAACTTCCCCTTAGAACTGCTTTTGCTGCATCCCATAGGTTTTGGGTCATCTTGTTTTCATTGTCATTTGTTTCTAGGTATTTTTTTATTTCCTCTTTGATTTCTTCAGTGATCTCTTGGTATGAAGTAGTGTATTGTTTAACCTCCATGTGTTTGTATTCTTTACAGATTTTTTTCCTGTAATCGATATCTAGTCTCATAGGATTGTGGTCGGAAAAGATACTTGATATGATTTCAATTTTCTTAACTTTACCATGGCTTGATTTGTGACGCAAGCTATGATCTATCCTGGAGAATGTTCCATTAGCAGTTGAGAAGAAAGTGTATTCTGTTGTTTTGGGATGGAATGTCCTATAAATATCAATTAAGTCTATCTTGTTTAATGTATCATTTAAAGCTTGTGCTTCCTTACTTATTTTCATTTTGCATGATCTGTCCATTGGTGAAAGTGGGGTTTTAAAGTCCCCTACTATTATTGTGTTACTGTCAATTTCCCCTTTTTTGGCTGTTAGCATTTGTCTTGTGTATTGAGGTGCTCCTATGTTGGGTGCATAAATATTTATAATTGTTGGGTACATAAATATTTACAATTGTTATATCTTCTTCTTGTATTGATCCGTTCATCATTATGTAGTGTCCTTCTTTGTCTCTTGTAGTAGTCTTTATTTTAAAGTCTATTTTGTCTGATATGAGAATTGCTACTTCAGCTTTCTTTTGATTTCCATTTGCATGGAATATCTTTTTCCATCCCCTCACTTTCAGTCTCTATCTGTCCCTAGGTCTGAAGTGGGTCTCTTGTAGACAGCATATATACAGGTCTTGTTTTTGCATCCATTCAGTCAGTCTTTGTCTTTTGGTGGGAGCACTTAATTTCTTTACATTTAAGACAATTATTGATATGTATGTTCCTATTACCAGTTTCTTAATTGTTTGTTTTGGGTTTGTTAGTGTACGCCTTTTCCTTCTCGTGTGTTTCCTGCCTAGAGAAGTTCCTTTAGCGTTTGTTGTAAAGCTGGTTTGATGGTGCTGAATTCTCTTAGCTTTTGCTTGTCTGTAAAGGTTTTAATTTCTCCATTAAATCTGAATGAGATCCTTGCTGGGTAGAGTAATCTTGGTGGTAGGTTTTTCCCTTTCATCACTTTAAATATGTCTTGCCACTCCCTTCTGGCTTGCAGAGTTTCTGCTGAAAGATTAGCTGTTAACGTTATGGGGATTCCCTTGTATGTTATTTGTTGTTTTTCCTTTGCTGCTTTTAATATTTTTTCTTTGTATTTAATTTTTGATAGTTTGATTAATATGTGTCTTGGCGTGTTTCTCCTTGGATTTATCCTGTATGGGACTCTCTGCACATCTTGGACTTGGCTGACTATTTCCTTTCCCATATTAGGGAAGTTTTCAACTATAATCTCTTCAAATATTTTCTCAGTCCTTTTTATTTTCTCTTCTTCTTTTGGGACCCGTATAATTCGAATGTTGGGGTGTTTAATATTGTCCCAGAAGTGTCTAAGACCGTCCTCAATTCTTTTCATTCTTTTTTCTTTATTCTGTTCTGCAGTAATTATTTCCACTGTTTTATCATCCAGGTCATTTATCCATTCTTCTGCCTCAGTTATTCTCCTATTGATTCCTTCTAGAGAACTTTTAATTTCATTTACTGTGTTGTTCATCATTGTTTTTTTCTCTTTAGTTCTTCTAGGTCCTTGTTAAATGTTTCTTGTATTTTCTCCATTCTATTTCCAAGATTTTGGATCATCTTTACTATCAGTACTCTGAATTGTTTTTCAGGTAGACTGCCTATGTCCTCTTCATTTGTTTGGTCTGGTGGGCATTGTTTACCTTGCTCCTTCATCTGCTGTGTGTTTCTCTGTCTTCTCATTTTGCTTAACTTACTGTGCTTGGGGTCTTCTTTTTGCAGGCTGCAGGTTCATAATTCCCGTTGTTTTTGGTGTCCGCCCCCAGTAGCTAAGGTTGCTTCAGTGGGTTGTGTAGGTTTCCTGGTGGAGGAGACTGGTGCCCGTGTTCTGGTGGATGAGGCTGGATCTTTTCTTTCTGGTGGGCAGGACCATGTCCAGTGGTGTGTTTTGGGGTGTCTGTGACCTTATTATGATTTTAGGCAGCCTCTCTGCTAATGGGTGGGGTTGTGTTCCTGTCTTGCTAGTTGTTTGGCATAGAGTGTCCAGCACTGTAGCTTGCTGGTTGTTGAGTGGAGCTGGGTCTTAGCATTGAGATGGAGATCTCTGGGAGAGCTTTTGCCGTTTGATATTACATGGAGCTGGGAGGTCTCTTGTGGACCAGTGTCCTGAACTTGGCTCTCCCACCTCAGGGGCACGGCCCTGATGCCTGGCCAGAGCACCAAGACCCTGTCAGCCACACGGCTCAGAAGAAAACGGAGAAAAAAAGAAAGAAAGAAAGAAGAAAAAAATAAAATAAAAAGAAATAAAGTTATTAAAATAAAAATATTATTAAAAATAAAAAATTAAATAGTAATTAAAAAAAGAAAAAAGAAAGAAAGAAGAGAGCAACCAAACCAAAGAACAAATCCACCAATGATGACAAGTGCTAAAAACTATATTAAAAAAAAAAAAAACAGAACCCTAGGACAAATTGTAAAAGCAAACTATACAGACAAAATCACACAAAGAAGCATACACATACACACTCACAAAAAGAGAAAAAGGAAAAATATATGTATATATTAAAAAATGGAAGAGAGAAACCAAATTAATAAACAAATCTACCAATGATAATAAACTGTAAATACTAAACTAAGACAAACATAAAACCAGAAACCAGTCAGTCACATACAGCAAACCCCAAGTCTACAGCTGCTCCCAATGTCCTCTGCCTCATTTTGGGATGATTCGTTGTCTAATCAGGTATTCCACAGATGCAGGGTACATCAAGTTGATTGTGGAGATTTAATCCGCTGCTCCTGAGGCTGCTGGAAGATATTTCCCTTTCTCTTCTTTGTTCGCATAGCTCCTGGGGTTCAGCTTTGGATTTGGACCCGCCTCTGTGTGTAGGTCACCTGAGGGTGTCTGTTCTTCGTTCAGACAAGAGTGACCTGTGCTCGCACACAGGCTCCTTGGTGGTGGCAGCAGCAGCAGCCTTAGCATTGCATGCCCATCTCTGGGGTCCACGCTGATAGCCGCGGCTCGCACCCGTCTCTGGAGCTCCTTTAAGGGGTGCTCTGAATCCCCTTTCCTTGCACACGCCAAAACAATGGTCCCTTGCCTCTTCGGCAGCTCCAGACCTTTTCCCAGACTCCCTCCCAGCTAGCCGTGGTGCACTAGCCCCCTTCAGGCTGTGTTCACGCAGCCAACCCCAGTCCTCCCCCTGGGATCTGACCTCCGAAGCCCGACCCTCAGCTCCCAGCCCCCACCTGTCCCGGTGGGTGAGCAGACAAGGCTCTCGGGCTGGTGAGTGCTGGTCGGCACTGATCCTCTGTGCGGGAATCTCTCCGCTTTGCCCTCT
>NC_041221.1:58707089-58723445 GCF_002837175.3 Physeter macrocephalus
CTCTGGCTCACTCAGGCCTGGGGGAGGGAGGGGTATGGATGCGGGGCAAGCCTGCGGTGGCAGAGGCCAGCGTGACGTTGCACCAGCCTGAGGTGCACCGTGTGTTCTCCCGGGGAAGTTGTCCCTGGATCCCGGGACCCTGGCAGTGGCGGGCTGCACAGGCTCCCAGGATGGGAGGTGTGAAGAGTGACCTGTGCTCGCACACAGGCTCCTTGGTGGTGGCAGCAGCAGCAGCCTTAGCATTGCATGCCCATCTCTGGGGTCCACGCTGATAGCCGCGGCTCGCACCCGTCTCTGGAGCTCCTTTAAGGGGTGCTCTGAATCCCCTTTCCTTGCACACGCCAAAACAATGGTCCCTTGCCTCTTCGGCAGCTCCAGACCTTTTCCCAGACTCCCTCCCAGCTAGCCGTGGTGCACTAGCCCCCTTCAGGCTGTGTTCACGCAGCCAACCCCAGTCCTCCCCCTGGGATCTGACCTCCGAAGCCCGACCCTCAGCTCCCAGCCCCCACCTGTCCCGGTGGGTGAGCAGACAAGGCTCTCGGGCTGGTGAGTGCTGGTCGGCACTGATCCTCTGTGCGGGAATCTCTCCGCTTTGCCCTCTGCACCCCTGTGGCTGCGGTCTCCTCCGTGGCTCCGAAGCTCCCCTGCTTCGCCACCCCCGTCTCTACCCGTGAAGGGGCTTCCTAGTGTGTGGAAACCTTTCCTCCTTCACAGCTCCCTCCCAGAGGTGCAGGTCCTGTCCCTATTCTTTTGTCTCTGTTTTTTCTTTTTCCTTTTACACTACTCAGGTATGTGGGGGGTTTCTTGCCTTTTGGGAAGTCTGAGGTCTTCTGCCAGCGTTCAGTAAGTGTTCTGTAGGAGTTGTTCCACATGTCGATGTATTTCTGATGTATTGTGGGGAGGAAGGTGATCTCCATGTCTTACTCCTCCTCCATCTTGAAGGTCTGTTGGTCATTATTTGCAATATGATTATGCCTCAAAAACAATTAGAACTAATAAGAGAAAGTTTAGGAAGATGTTCAGATAACAGAAAATATTTAAATATCAAACAATTATTAATATTATCAGAAATAGTTTACGTATTACTATAAATATTTTACAAAGTTCCAACAATAGTTTTATGCTATTGTAAATGGGATCTTTTTTAGAGTTATATATTTTTTTTCAGAAATAATTTGCAGCTGTGCTTCTTTTTTGTTTATTTATTTATCTATGTATTTATTTGTTTTTTGGCCACATTGGGTCTTTGTCGTGTCCAGGCTTCTCACTGCAGTGGCTTCTCTTGTGGCAGAGCACGGGCTCTAGGTGCCTGGGCTCCAGTAGTTGTGGCGGGCAGGCTCAGTAGTTGTGGCTCACGGGCTCTAGAATGCAGGCTCAGTAGTTGTGGCGCACGGGCTTAGTTGCTCTGCAGCATGTGGGATCTTCTGGGACCAGAGATCAAACCCGTGTCACTTGCATTGGCAGGCGGATTCTTAACCACTGCGCCACTAGGGAAGTTCCTAGGGTTATATTTTCTTAAGACTTCCATGAAACAAAAAACTGTATTGAATTACATGAAGGATTTAAATAAATGAATTTCTGTATTACATTTCTGCTTAGGACTATTCATATAAATTTCAATTCTTTCCAGATTAATTTATAAATTTAACACAATTCTAATAAAGTCCAATAGCAATTTTTTTTTTTTTGGTGTAGGGAATCTACATTGAGTCTAACTTTCATTTGGAGGTATAAATGCACAAGAAGATTAATGAGTGGAAATCTGCCCTCCTAGAAATCAAAACATACTTTAAAGCCACAGCAATTAAAACACTCTGGATTTGAATTAAGTATGGAAAAAGAGATCAATGAAATAGAATATAGGGTCTAAATTAAAATCCACACATGTATAATTTGTTTTTAAGTATAAAACATAGAGATGAATTATAAAATAACTGTAATATTTTAATATTTCACATTTCAATATGTATCATTGCAATGATTGGCTGTCTACTGTCTAAAGAAATAAGTTAACTCCATTTTGGAGAAATTTATTTTTGTATATGATTAAAGACAATATTCGTAAGTACTTTTCTTTTTACATAGTTTTATACTCTTGAGGTGGAAAAGGCTTTTCCAAGCATGTCACAAAGCCAGAAACATTAAAGCAGAAGATTAACTTTGTGACTTTTGCTTTTATAGAAGTATGTAAAACTGTAACTCAAATATTTCAATGTGAGAAAATAATGAAAAGTATTATAAAATATTTTCAACGTATATCACAAAGGTTTAATATTTGTAAAATATACAGAGCTTTCATCTATGTTAGAAAATATAAACAAAAGAAAAATGGACAAAAATTAAACAGTCAGTTAGACAAAATACAGATAATCACTATTATCCAAAAAGATACTGCTTAAATTCAATAATAAACAAAGAAATGCAAATTTTTAAAAGCAAGATTTATTTAAACCTCTCAGAGCGATTGGAGTGGTAATATTCAGTGATCTAAAGGTATGGCAAAATAGGTACTCTCACACTAGTTGCTAGGAGTATAAACTGTTGCAACATTTCTGGAAGATAATCTATTAACAATTTGAAAATTTTCCTGTACATGCCTTTTGAGCTAATATTTCTAATTCTAGCAGTTTATCCTAAAAAAATTATAGGACAGATGTATAAAGATATACTGTATAAAGATGCTTATTGTAGTATTAGTCATAACAATAAGTGAATGGCAATAACCTAGTGTCTATCAATGGAGAGTTAAGTAAATGCATCATGATCCATCCACATAATAAAACACTGTAGATTTTTTAAAAGATGAGGTAGATCCCGTTGACATGGAAAAATGTCCCAACACCTTAAAATGAAATAAAAATGAAAGTTTTAGAGCAATATATGTAGTATGATTCTATTTATATTTTTAAAAATATGCAGATATATGTTAGCTTAAAAACATGGAAGAAAATATGTCAAACTGTTCATTTACCTGTTAGAGATTCAGGACTAGAAAATTACCTTCTCTTTCTATTGTATTGCTTTAATCTTTACGATTAGAACATATTAGATTTTTCAAAAAGATAAATGTCAGGAAAATAACAAGTTATTTGTGACAATAACTCCTTGGTTTTATACATAAAATGCTAGGTATTTGCTGGATTTGCTAATTATTTATTAGCTAATTATTACATCTACTAGAACCAAGTGAAGACTGTGTCATTATTAGTGAAAATGGAAGAGATCAGCCCAGTTATTGGAATTTCTCATGTAACCAATATGATCAACCACCACAGAATCTCCATCTAGCTATATCACATCCTGTTCTCCGAAGAGTCTGCATGCAATGAAACCACTAACCATGACTTTAAATAGCCTTATCTAAAGCTAGGTGAGATGAAGATATGAAAGTCTGGCCTTGCACCTGTTGACACTGGGATGTGTGTCCGTGATCATCCATGGGGGAGTCACTCTGAAATAAGATGCCATCTGTGGAGGGAGAAAGGCACAAGCAACCTAGCTCTCCATCAATGGACCTCACCACTTTGGGTGTGCTAGGCTCAGTGGCAGGAATGCAAAAATCTACAAGGCCAGCTAGCCAGAATTCAACATTGGGGCCAGCAATCCATGTTTTAATTTGAGGTCCTACAGCCAAAAGTCACCCAGTTATAGCCACAAAACCAACTGCCCAGCAGGGAGGATGTCCTGCCTTTCCTCTGTCTTATTTCAAGTGTTCATTTGGAGTCACAGCTGTGCCCACCAGGGGAAAAGAGTATGAGTTCTCAGTTCAGAGACAGGTCCTGAGAGGCCCACTGCAGATGGGGGCATGAAGTAGGGTCTGGAGAAGAGGTTTCATAGAGAAGTCTCATTGGCTCACTTCCTCCTACCAGTTCCTAGTGCACTTGTGAGAGGGGATGCAGCTGGGCTCAGGATGAAAATGTAATGTGGCCACAACCCATCCCTAGTTGTAGAAAGAGAACTGAAGAAGAACACACCAGAGCTGCCTAACTCAGCCTTCTCTACATCCATGGAAACTTGATTTCCTCGAGTAGGAAGGTGCACTCAAGTAGCAGCTAGTCTTTTCTCAACCTTGAAGCTCCTGCCTTCTCTCAGACCTTCTGCCTCTGAGTTGAGCAACAGGTGCCCAAATGATGAGGATCACATTCCTATTGACTTCTCCCAAAGGATGGGCTGCTGTTGCAAAACCTTGCTCCTTATGTCTTGTTCTGGCAAACTGGCCCAGAAGTAGAAGCCCATTGACTCCGTAGTGGATTCTAGCTGTCTCAAAGCTCAAACTTCTGAAATATCAGTGGCTTCAGAGAGCAGTGGTTTATTTCATGCTCAGGTAAAGTCTCACGTTAGTTGGGAGGCCGTCCTCTGTCTTGTAGCTTTGCTGAATGTTCCACCTGATCTCCAATTTCTCCTTTGTAGAGCACATGAAGGATGGAGAAGGAACACTGACCTGAACTCACTAGCCTGGATGAGGCTCATACTCCACTTCTACTCACAGTTCAAGCCAGATGGTCACGTGATTCCAACCTAACTTCAGAGGAATCTGGGGAGTGTTAGAGGAACACATGGAATAATCACTGTGCACCAACTGTCTCTGGCACATTCATCATATTGGAAATGTTTCGTGAAATCTTGAAATGGAAGAGCAGAGCAGTAGAAAGAGGCCTTGAGGGCCAGCCCAGGTACAGTGTTCCAGAGCCATTTCTGCCACTGGTTAGCTGGGCGAACCCTCTGCTCCTCCATACTTCAGTGTCCTCATCTGTAGAAGATGAAGCGGGGTTGCATGACCAGCATTATTCCCACATCAAAAAGACAATTCTATGAGGCTTCTGAAGACAGTACATGGATGATCTCTCAGCTCTTCACCAAGGATTCCACACTTAGAAAGCCCTAATGGAGAAAGCTGTGGTGGCTTCTGCCCTTCTGCTAGTGCCTGCCCCTTCTGCTGTCATTTACAAGGCTATCAATTCTCAGGAGCCCGACTTTCACTGAATTCATGCTCTTAGAGGCTCAGTGAAAAACCACAGGGGATCTTATTTCTACTAAGATGGGCAACAAATCTCTATTCATATCATTAAAACATACGCAGGGATGGGGGATCCTCCTAATTTCCCAATCCAAACACCATCCATACTCCCCCTCTTAACGAACAGAAACAGAGTATCTGCTATAGGCAAGACGTTATATTTTCAAATAGTATTTTGAATTCTAGGCACCACTATGGTGTTGTACTACCTGACTTTAGGGCCCCTTCCAGCTTTAACAATTACGTCTCTCTTGAGAGTTATTAGAATGCATTGGCTAAGAGCATGACCTGTGGAGCCAGGTAGCCCAAGTTCAAATTGCAGCTCTAGCACTGTCATGGCTTGGGTTCCCCAGAAAGCCAACTGTGAGTCAAGGGTTTTATTTTATTTTATTTATTTTATTTATTTATTATTTTATTTTTATTTTTTTTGTGGTACGTGGGCCTCTCACCGCTGTGGCCTCTCCCATTGCGGAGCACAGGCTCCGGACGCGCAGGCTCAGCGGCCATGGCTCACCGGCCCAGCCGCTCCGCGGCACGTGGGATCTTCCCGGATCAGGGCACGAACCCGCGTCCCCTGCATCGGCAGGCGGACTCCCAACCACTGCGCCACCAGGGAAGCCCCAAGGGTTTTAGAATATTGGAGAGTTATTAGGGAATGTTCCTGGGATCAACTACTATGGAAGAAAAAGGAAATAAGTAGGATTGGGCTAAGGGAGAAGTTAAGCTGCAATGTAATCTCAGTGAAGGCCTGAGTCAACCCTTCAGGATTCTGAAGCTCAGATGGACCTTCAGAATTATCCTGAAAGGGACCAAGGGGCCTGAGCCTTTGTACTTCTCTGTCAATCAATCACTGGATATGAGCTGCCCTGGGAAGTGAGGATAACCCTAGGCTTGATGGCTCTCTTCAGCCAAGGTCATTCCCAAAGAGGGCTGAGAGTTAAGGGCTGTCTGTAGCCACACTCTCAGTAGTTGGAGGTATATGTCCTTCATCCCTGAAGAGGGATCTGAGCAGCATATCTCAGCATCCCTATAAGCACTCATTAGTTACATGACCTTGAGCAAGTTACTCACCCTCTTTTATCTATATTTTACAAATGAGAAAAATGAGGTACTATCAGAGTATATACTTCATAGAGTGTGATAGTTAAATCAGTTAGCACATGTAAGACATTTATTAAGTACTTGCTACATGCCTGGCACTGTTCTAAGTGTTAGTTATCACATGCCTCTCAAAAAACTGCACAAGAAGAGGAATGTTCACATTTGGGGATTAATTGGGACTGTGGAGTCTTATGGGAGACCAGAAAAGGGGGGATGCCCCCCTCGAAAACCTATCTGTGGCCCAGCCTATTGTTAGAGGCCCAGGCTCTCAGCCAAAATGCTTAGCATGAAGGACTTCAAGGCAGTTCACATTCATTCCTAAGGTTACAACCATAAAAGCTCGAGGAAGTAATTTTACCTAAAATGTCCTTTTTAATGCTTCTGCATGTGATCAACTCTGATCTCTCGCCGATATCATAGAGAAAATGTTCTCTCTCTTTTAAGGAAGGCTTTTCAGAGCCCTGACTTTTGAATTTAACCCCCAGATTCTCTGGATTCTTCAAGGTACTGGAAGAGTGTGTCAGATCCCCTGCAGGGACTCCCAGCCCCATCCCTGCAGGGCTGGGAGAGACATTGCTCAGGAGGGGATCTGTTCCAGGTGTGGACCTAGTTGGCAGAGGCTTCGCTGGTATCTGCACTTGGCGTGGGCCGTTTGCTTAGGAACAGAATTATCATTAATGAAAAAACATCTCAGGCCAGAGAACATGGAGCCTGCAGGAAACAAAAGGCAAAGGCTATGTTGGGATGAGTGTTCTACCTTCCTTGTTGAAGTGAGACTGATAACTGGAAAGGTAATAGGATCTTTCCTTCTAAGGCTGGGAGGATGTCCCCTGTATCTTCTATGAATTATCCCTGTAGCTCTGTGAACTAGCCTCTACTTCTCCTCTTTAAAATGTACATGGCAATGCCTATCTCTAATTGACTTGCTATAAAGAAACTAGGGTTCCTGTCCTGGACTCACCTTCTTACTGCCTGGATCTGAGACTATGTTGTTACTCTGAAAAGTCACCCAGCTTTTCTTGTCCACGGTCTATTTTGCCATCAGGGCAGGTCAGACAGAAATTTGTTCGACATGGAAACCTCCAATTATTTTCCTTCCTTCTAACCAAAAAACCTTTTTTTTTCCCCCTGCCCCGACCCAACCACTATTTTTGCCTCCCCTCCTCCAAACCATTCTGCCCCTACCCGCTCCTTGATTATCTGCCAATGTTGGTTTCAACTCCCTGCACATTTCAGTAGAAGCAGAACAGTTGTTTTCAATTACATTCCACAGCATAGGCAAGCATTTCTGAAAGCAGCTTCCTAGTTTTCAATTGACTGTGGCAATAGCAGCCTCAGAGAAGAAAACTCTTTCCAGGAAGAATGCAAACCTCACTTACTCAGAAAGCAATTTGAGGCTTCTTTTTCCATTTGCACAAAACAAATTATTGGGGGCTTTCCTGTGCTCATAAGGAGGGGTTTCTCAGCAAAGCACTCCATCTAGAAGGAAGTCCATCAGAGGTCAGGATGGAGGGGACATAAGATAGATTTCTGGCCACCAGAGCTGGGAGGAAACCCAAGAAAAGCAGGAGTGAAGGCCCAGGTCTTTCGTTACTGGACTGTGTAAAATGCAGGCCAAAGTGGGGCCCTCACAGTTTGCAAAACCAAGCTGCTCCTTCATCTGTAATATGAGAAGAACTTTGGAGCAGCTGGCCTGGAGTGACAGGAAAAAACAAGAAGGCAGAGTTTCGAGGTGAAAGAGCATGATAATACAAGTCAGGAAAGTGGGCTGCTAGGCCAGGCTCCGCCACAAGCCATCTTTTTGTCTTGTGCTGGATACCTTCCTTGTGTTTCTGCAGATCCATTCCCCACCCTCTCCACCCTGCTGTCTGTCCTGGGAGGCTGCTCTCTAGGGTCTAAATCGAGGGCAACCCGGCCCTCTGGCTTCCCACTGGGTTCAGTGGATGGCAGCCACTGGCAGGAGGTCAGAAGGGAGGAGGGTGAGATGGGGTATTCGTTCCCCCAGCTCTCCCCCTTTCACTCTCTAAGGTTGGCCGCTTCTCACCACAACACAGCACTCTCCACCTCTAGGAACCGCTCCTTCCTTTGTCCTTTCTGCCTGAGGCGCTGTGATGGCTCCCTGCTGTTGCAAGCCCTGGGTGTACTGAGCCATACTTATTCTTCCTGAACCCTGCCCACATCTCTTAGAGTCCATTATTAAACACTTCTCAGTGACCTAGCTTGGGTGTGCCTTCCGGGACCCTGAAGGTTATATCCCCAAATTCATCTTTATGATGTTTTTAGAGGCAGGGACTCCGAATCTCCCAGGGCCTGCAGTATAGTCTCATAGAGGAGAATGATAGATGAAAGCAGTGACTTTTTGTCCTTCAACTTGAAAACTGAGGCCCAGAGAAGTAAATCATTTATCTGGTCTACCTCTCTTAAACCATATTCTGAAGGGGACCTTGGCAGCCACTGGGGAGAGGACAGAGAGGCTGAGAAGGTGATGTGATAAGCCCCCGCCAATGCTTCAGTAACAGCTCTATTTTATCTGCTTCACAAAATTTTAGGCAGAAACTCCAAAATATTCGAGACCAAAGAAGATCACTGAAGAGCACTGTGTATTAAGCAGAAGAGTCCATATGTAGACTTTGAAATGAATGCAACCTTGCATGCTATTTTAGTAGTAGAACCCTTAATCCAAGAAGAGCCAAAGGAAAGTGAAGCAGGAGCATTTTGCAGTGCCAGCCCATCATACTCCTGTTTTAGAATTCACTCCTCCTTAGAGCTCTTACAAAGAGGTGACAAGATGATTATGATTTTTACCAAGTAATTCCATCCCACTGCTGGCTGCAGCTAATTTAATTCAAGTGGACACCTGGCCCAGGAAGAATGAATTTATAAGCTAGGCTGAGAAAATGAGTTATTTTCTCTTGAGAATTTGAGCCAGGCACCCCCAATTGTAGTCGGATGATGTTATGCCCTGGCACTACAGTTATGTAGCCTGGAGGCAAAGGAGAGGGTCAGGCCACCTAGAGGCTTTGGTTAGTTGAAACCATGAGGAAAGTAAAACTAAGAACCTTGTAGCAGAAGCCAGTCCACTGCCAAGGGAATGGAGCAGGCCACAGAGAGCATCTTGCTTGTTTCCGCCATGTGGTCTCTTGTCTCAGTTTGTAATACCTCTGTAGACCCTATCATGCTGGCTATTTTTCCTGCCATTGGGTCCTAAGATTTCTCTCTGAATTTTTACTAACAAATGCCCTTTTCTTGTGCTAGATTGAGAATTGGATAGATAGATAGATACATACATATGTACATACATACAAACATACATACATACATACATAAATGAAGGAGAAAGGACAAATCTTCCTTACAGAAGAATTCCAAATATGTGAACACATGCCCCCTCCAGCAGATGGAACTTAACTTCCCTTTCTCCAAGTGTGAGCTGGACTTAGTGACTCCCTTCTAACAAATAGAGTATGGAAAAGGAAATATAGTAGCTTCACAGTGGAGAAACCGGGCAGACAGTACTTTAATGAGCCCATCAGTGTTAATATCACCAGTGATAAGTCATGTGGATATCATGTACCCCCTGATATTTAACACTTGAAGGAAAGAGACACTTCACCTCTGTAGTGTTTTTCCCCCAAATCCGTAATTCCAGTCAAATAATGAGAAAACATCAGATAAGTCCAACTTAAGGAACATTTTATAAAATAACTGACCAGTTCTCTCAGAAAACAAGGAAAGACTATAAGAAACTGTCACAGATGAAAGGAGACCCAGGAGACATGACAACCAAAAGGGAAGGGGTATCCTGATTTGGATCCTGGAAGAGAAAAGAGATCTTAGTGGAAAAGTTGGTGAAATCCAAATGAAGTATGTAGTTTAGATAATAGTGTCGTACCAACTCTAGTGTCTTAGTTTTGACAAAAGTACCATAGTTATATAAGATGTTAACATTAGGGCAAGCTGGGTGAGAGGATATGAGGATTCCCTCTACTATCTCTGTAGCTTTTTTGTAAATCTATAATTACTTCAGAAAAAAAATGAAAAAGATGACTGAGAAGCTCATTGAATCTCCAGGAGCACCGGAGAGTCAGGTGTGGTGGCTACAGAGCCAGGAACTGTTGCCAAGCCCACATGGCAGAACTGGGCCAACAAAGACTCCACGGCCCCCTCTGGGCACAGATACTGCAGGTTCCTCCACCCACACCACAACACCAGGCCCTCTTCTCTCTCACTGCTGCTACCACAGTCTGCCCAGAACGGAGTCCAGACAGCCCCTGCCTCCTCCCATTGCTGGCTATGCTTGTACAACCACTGCAGGGAGGTTGGGACTTGAGTACCTGACATTTCAGCTTCCGTCCCTGGAGGGGGCTCTACTTCCTAAAATGGGAGATTTCCCAGACATAGGAAGGACGTTCCAATGCTCAGTGGCCAGAAAGAGGGACATAGATCCATTGCAGTGATTGAGGTCATCTAATTGGAGTGGTCAGACAGGGCCCCTTGGAAGAAATAGAATATAGATAAGGCATTATTATAGTGAAACCGAATTTGGAATAAAACTCAATAGCATCTGGCACTCAGCCCTGTGGCCATGGTGTGGTTCTGACAAATAGAAAGGCATCATTCTCATGCAAACACTATATTGAACAAGCAGTACATAGAGTGTCAGCAGAAAACAACTTCATGTTTGTCTTCCACTGTCCCCCCACCGTCAGCTCTGAGGGGCCATGTCTGCTGAGTTTTACGCCCAGGGTAGGGGAAGTCTTCAAGAATTTTCTGGTCACTCTTGAGTAATACACACAACTGTAGGGTCACTTCAAGTCATAAATCACAATTTCAGATTAGCATTAAAATGTCTAGCCTTATGTAATAGTCAAAATTTCAAATCTGCTTTTAAGTTGTGGCTTCTCCCCCTCCTACAGTTTGGGTCTGAAGTCAAGGAAGGAAAGGGTCTGTCTTCTCTCATATCTGTCCTTCCTCTGGTTTTTATGGTTTCAACACCTAAAGAGCTGAAGTACAGTCAGGGTGAGTAGGCCAGGGGAGCAGAAAAGTTTCTACTTCCCTGGTACTGTCATAAAGTTTAGAATTTGTGATCTTATTCCCCCACATGTTTAAAGTTGACTTTTTTCACGGGCTGTGACATGGTTCTTCAGAGATCTTAGAGGTTTCTCATCTGCAATTTCCTGGAGGGCAAATGCAACTCTTTTCTGACTGGTCACTTCCTTTTCTCCTCATTCCCTAGAAATCCAGTTTCCCTCCACTCAAGTCTTAGATCTCCATGCCTCTCTAGACCACTGTCTCAAACAAGATAACCACATGCCAGCTTGCTCTCTGGATCCACATCTGGTCCACAAGAAACACTCATGTGCCAATCTTCCTCAACTTATGATGGGGTTACATCCTGATAAATCCATTATAAGTTGAAAATATTGTAAGTCGAAATGCATTTAACCTATGGAACATGATAGCTTAGCCTAGCTTACCGTAAATGTGCTCAGAACACTTACGTTAGCCTGCAGTTGGACAAAATCACCTCACACGAAGCCTATCTTATATTAAAGTGTTGAAATCATGTAATTTATTGAATACTGTACTGAAAGTGAAAAGCAGAATGGTTGTATGGGTACAGGATGGTTATATGCATATTGGTTGTTTACCCTGGTGATCACATGGCCACCTGGGAGCTGCAGCTCGCTGCCACTGCCCAGCATCATGAGAGAATATCTACCACATATTGCTGACCTGGGAAAAGATCAAAATTCAAAATCAGAAGTGTGGTTTCTACTGAATGAGTATCACTTTTGCACCATTATCAAGTCTAAAACTCGTAAGTCAAACTATGATAAGTCCGGGACTATCTGTACTCACTCAATGGCCTGAAATCTCTGGAAATTTTGTATCTCTCCTTTTAACCACCATCATGAAGGCAACTAGTAGGTATCTCTCTCACCCTTTAGATTATTCTGTGCTCCTCAGATGCAGGAGACATATATTAAGCTCTCTAAGTAGATCCCTTGAAGCTCCTTTCCATAAGCTTGAAAGTTCAGATATTCCTAGATTTTCCTTTGAAGGTAAAGGTTGTGTAGAACTCATGGCAAAAGAAGAGCTTTCTCTCAAATTCTTCTTCACCCATTTCCAACTTCTGACTATTTTCCACCCAAAATGCCAAGGAAGAGTTTAAGAGTCATCTAGCCTGTTTTCTATCACTTCTTTTGAAAAGATTTTATTGTGGTGAAGCCCTTTACTTTGAACTGTGATATTGATTGTCTTGGTGTTTCACCTGAATGTTCCATTTTAGTATCCTGTGATCTTGAATCCATCCTCAAAGCAAACAAAGGTTGCCTTCCTCCTGGCTCTCCCAGCTTGCTAGAACATCCTAACCTTCAACAATCATGTGGGGTGAGCTGGGGAAGGGGCAGCAGCAGACACAGCCCCCTAGTGTAGAACGGTATATGGTCAACTTCTCCAGCATTGTTTTGGTGCTTATTCCTGTCCCAGAGGTCTACTCAAATACCAGTTACCTTTCCAAATGTGATCTGTGCACTAAAGCAAGACAAATATTTCAGCTTCTCCCTTACAGACTCAAACATTTTAAATGCCCAAATACATTCTATTTTTATTCCACAATAAAACAAACCTTCCTAGATAAAAATTGTTTGATGTCTATTCAATACACATTCTTCTTTTTGAGCTCATGCCCCTGAAATGAGAGGCTTATAGCAAGAGTACTAATACCAATAGAATGCAAAACTCCTCCAAAATACTGACAAAATAAACACAGAAATATATATATATATATGATTATATATATAAAAGATTATATACCATGACCAAGTGGGATTGGTTGGTTAAATATCTAAAAATCAATTAATGTAATACACTATATCAATAGAATACAGGACAAAAATCACATGATCATCTCAATAGATACAGGAAAACATCTGACAAAACTCAATATCCCTTCATGATAAAAACATTCAACAAACTAGGAATAGAAGGGGACTTCCTCAACCTGATAAAGGGCATCTACAAAAACCCTATAGCTAGCAATATACTTAATGGCAAGAGAGTGAAACTTTCTCCCTAAGATCAAGAACAAGTCAAGGAAGTCCACTCTCACCACTCATATTCAGCATTCTACTGGAAGTTATAGTAAGGGTAATTAGGCAAGAAAATGAAATAAAAGGAAAATAGATTGGAAAAGTAAAATCATCTTCATTTGCAAGTGAAATAATGTCTTATGTAGAAAATCCTAAGGAAGCCATTGAGAAACAATTAAAATTAAAACATTTCAACAAACTTGCAGGTTACAAAATCAACTTACAAAAATCAGTTGTATTTCTGTACACTACAAAATTAAGAAACAAAAATGAAAAATAAGAAAACAATTTCATTTACAACAGCATCACAAAGAATAAAATACTTAGGAATAAGTTGAACCAAGGAAGTGCAAGACTTCTATGTTGAAAACAAAAAACATTGTTGGAAGAAATTTTAAAAGACCTATATAAGTGGAAAGACATCCTATGTTCATGGATCAGAAGACTTGTTAAGATGTAACAGTCCCCAAATTTATCTACAGATTCAATGAGAGCTCTATCAAAATCTTTGCTGCGTTCTTTGCAGAAACTGACAAACTGATTTTAAAGTTCATATAAAAATTAAAGAAGCCTGAAATAGGCAAACCAATCTTTTTCTTTTTATAAATATCTTTATTGGAGTATAATTGCTTTACAGTGTTGTATTAGTTTCTGCTGTACAACAAAGTGATTCAGCTATAGGTATACATATATTCCCATCCCCTCCCTCTTGAGCCTCCCTCCCACCCACCCTATCCCACCCTTCTAGGTCATCACAAAGCATCGAGCTGATCTCCCTGTTCTATGCAACAGCTTCCCACTAGCCATCCATTTTACATTTGGTAGTGTATATATGTGCGCTCATTTTGTCTCAGCTTCCCCCCCTTCATTCCCTGTGTCCTCAAGTCCACTATCTATGTCTGCATCTTTATTCCTGCCCTGCAACTAGGTTCATCAGTACCGTTTTTTTAGATTCCGTATATGTGCATTAGCATACGGTATTTGCTTTTTCTTTCTGACTTACTTCACTCTGTATGACAGACTCTAGGTCCACCCACCTCACTACAAATACCTCAATTTCGTTCCTTTTTATGGCTGAGTAATATTCCATTGTATATATGTGCCACATCTTCTTTATCCTTTCATCTGTCAATGGATATTTAGGTTGCTTCCATGTCCTGGCTTTTGAAAATAGTGCTGCAATGAATATTGTGGTACATGACTCTTTTTGAATTATGGTTTTCTCAGGGTATATGCCCAGTAGTGGGATTGCTGGGTCATATGGTAGTTCTATTTTTAGTTTTTTAAGGAACCTCCATACTGTTCTCCATAGTGGCTGTATCAATTTACATTCCCACCAACAGTGCAGGAGGGTTTCCTTTCCTCCACACCCTCTCCAGCATTTATTGTTTGTAGATTTTTAGGTGATGGCCATTCTGACCGGTGTGAGGTGATACTTCATTGTGGGTTTGATTTGCATTTCTCTAATGATTAGTGATGTTGAGAATCCTTTTGTGTGTTTGTTGGCAATCTGTATGTCTTCTTTGGAGAAAAGTCTATTTAAGTCTTCTGCCCATTTTTGGATTGGGTTGTTTATTTTTTGATATTGAGCTACATGAGCTGCTCGTATATTTTGGAGATTAATCTTTTGTCAGTTGCTTCATTTGCAAATATTTTCTCCCATTCTGAGGGTTGTCTTTTTGTGTTGTTTATGGTTGCCTTTGCTGTGCAAAAGCTTTTAAGTTTCATTAGGTCCCATTTGTTTATTTTTGATTTTATTTCCATTACTCTAGGAGGTGGGTCAGAAAAGATCTTGCTTTGACTTATGTCATATAGTGCTGTGCCTGTGTTTTCCTCTAGACTTTTATAGTGTCTGGTCTTACATTTAGGTCTTTAATCCATTTTGAGTTTATTTTTGTGTATGGTGTTAGGAAGTGTTCTAATTTCATTCTTTTACATGTAGCTGTCCAGTTTTCCCAGCACCACTTATTGAAAAGGCTGTCTTTTCTCCATTGTATATTCTTGCCTCCTTTGTCAAAGAGAAGGTGACCATATGTGTGTGGGTTTATCTCTGGGCTTTTGATCCTGTTCCATTGATCTATATTTCTGTTACTGTGCCAGTACCATACTCTCTTGATTACTGTAGCTTTGTAGTATAGTCTGAAGTAAGGGAGCCTGATTCCTCCAGCTCCATTTTTCTTTCTCAAGATTGCTTTGGCTATTCGGTGTCTTTTGTGCTTCCATACAAATTGTAAAATTGTTTGTTCTAGTTCTGTGAAAAATGCCATTGGTAATTTGATAGGGATTGCATTGAATCTGTAGATTGCTTTGGGTAGTAAAGTCATTTCCACAATGTTGATTCTTCCAATCCAAGAACATGGTATATCTTTCAGTTTGTTTGTATCATTTTTTATTTCTTTCATCAGTGTCATAATTTTCTGCATACAGGTCTTTTGCCTCCTTAGGTAAGTTTATTCCTAGGTATTTTATTCTTTTAGTTGCAGTGGTAAATGAGAGTGTTTCCTTAATTTCTCTTTCTGGTTTTTCATTGTTAGTGTATAAGAATGTGAGAGATTTCTGTGCATTAATTTTGTATCCTGCTACTTTACCAAATTCATTGATTAGCTCTAGCAGTTTTCTGGTGGCATCTTTAGGATTTTCTGTGTATAGTATCATGTCATCTGCAAACAGTGACAGTTTTACTTCTTCTTTTCCAATTTGGATTCCTTTTATTTCTTTTTCCTCTCTGATTGCCGTGGCTAAAATATCCAAAACTATGTTGAATAATAGTCGTGAGAGTGGGCACCCTTGTCTTGTTCCTGATCTTAGAGGAAAAAGTTTCAGTTTTTCACCATTGAGAATGATGTTGTCTGTGGGTTGTCATATATGGCATGTATTATGTTGAGATAAATTCCCTCTATGCCTACTTTCTGGAGGGTTTTTATCATAAATGGGTGTTGAATTTTGTCGAAAGCTTTTTCGGCATCTATTGAGATGATCATATGGTTTTTATCCTTCAGTATCTTAATGTGGTGTATCATATTGATTGATTTGCATATGTTGAAGGATCCTTGCATTCCTGGGATAAACCCCACTTGATCATGGTGTATGATCCTTTTAATGTGCTGTTGGATTCTGTTTGCTAGTATTTTGTTGAGGATTTTT
>NC_041221.1:58723537-58724666 GCF_002837175.3 Physeter macrocephalus
TTTGCATCTACGTTCATCAGTGATATTGGCCTGTAATTTTCTTTTTTTGTGACATCTTTGTCTGGTTTTGGTATCAGGATGATGGTGGCATCATAGAATGAGTTTGGGAGTGTTCTTCCCTGTGCTATATTTTGGAAGAGTTTGAGAAGGATAGGTGTTAGCACTTCTCTAAATGTTTTCTAGAATTCGCCTGTGAAGCCATCTGGCCTTGGGCTTTTGTTTGTTGGAAGATTTTAAATCACAGTTTCAATTTCAGTGCTTGTGTTTGGTCTGTCCATGTTTTCTATTTCTTCCTGGTTCAGTATCAGCAGGTTGTACTTTTCTAAGAATTTGTCCATTTCTTCCAGGTTGTCC
The DNA here is from genome assembly GCF_002837175.3 of Physeter macrocephalus. Classification (NCBI taxonomy): domain Eukaryota; kingdom Metazoa; phylum Chordata; class Mammalia; order Artiodactyla; family Physeteridae; genus Physeter; species Physeter macrocephalus. The sequence goes on from NC_041221.1 coordinate 58,723,892, forward strand.
ATTATTGTATTGCTATATACTTCCCTCTTAGAACTGCTTTTGCTGCATCCCATAGGTTTTGGGTCATTGTGCTTTCATTGTCATTTGTTTCTAGGTATTATTTTGATTTCTTCAGTTATATCTCGTTGTTTTGTAGTGTATTGTTTAGCCTTCATGTGTTTGTATTTTTTACAATTTTTTTCCTGTAATTGATATCTAGTCTCATAGTGTTGTGGTTGGAAAAGATGCTTGATATGATTTCAATTTTCTTAAATTTATGAAGGCTTGATTTGTGACCCAAGTTGTGATCTATCCTGGAGAATGTTCCGTGTGTACTTGAGAAGAAAGTGTATTCTGTTGTTTTTGGATGGAATGTCCTATAAATATCAATTAAGTTCATCTGGTCTAATGTGTCATTTAAAGTTTGTTTTCTTATTTATTTTCCGTTTGGATGAGCTGTCCATTAAAGTGGGGATGTTAAAGTTGTCTACTATTATTGTGTTACTGTTGATTTCCCCTTTTATGGCTGTTAGCATTTGCCTTATATATTGAGGTGCTCCTATATTGGGTACATAGATATTTACAATTGTTATATCTTCTTCTTGGATTGATCCCTTGATCATTATATGGTGTCCTTCCTTGTCTCTTTATTTTAAAGTCTCATAATAATCTTTATTTTAAAGTCTATTTTGCCTGATATGAGTATTGCTACTCCAGCTTTCTTTTGATTTCCATTTTCATGGAATGTCTTTTTCCATCTCTTCACTTTCAGTCTGTATGTGTCCCTAGGTCTGAA
>NC_041221.1:58724793-58832936 GCF_002837175.3 Physeter macrocephalus
CTTAGAGAAGTTCCTTTAGCATTTGTTGTAAAGCTGGTTTGGTGGTGTTGAATTCTCTTAAGTTTTGCTTGTCTGTAAAGCTTTTGATTTCTCCATTAAATCTGAATGAGATCCTTGCTGGGTAGAGTAATGTTGGTTGTAGGTTTTCCTTTTCATCACTTTAAAAATATCTTGCCACTCCCTTCTGGCCTGTAGAGTTTCTGCTGAAAGTTCAGCTGTTAACCTTATGGTGATTCCCTTGTATGTTATTTGTAGGCAAACCAATCTTGAAAAAGAAGAATAAACTTGGAGAACTCACTTCCCAATTTCAAAACTTACTACAAAACTATAGTAATCAAGATACAATGGCACTGGCATAAGGATAGATATAAATATCAGTAAGTTAGAAGGAAGAGTACAGAAATAACCTCTTATGTTCAACTCATTTTTGACAAAGGAACAAAGACAATTAAATGGGGAGATAATAGTCTCTTCAACAAATGGTACTAAGACAAATATATATCTACATGCTGTAGAATGAAGTTGGACCTCTACTTCACACCATGTATAAAAATGAACTCAAAATGAGTCAAAGATCTAATTTTAAGACCTAAAATTATAAAACTCTTACAAAAAAGCAGAGGCATTAATGTTCATGATTTTGGATTAGGACATATTTTCTTAGATACTGCATTGGAAGTACAAGGGACAAAAGAAAAAATAGATAAATTAGACATCATCAAAATTAAAACCTTTTGTGTTTCATAGCACATCATCAAGAAAGTAAAAAGACAATCCACAGAATGGGAGAAAAATTTTGTATATCACATATCTAATAAGGATTACTATCCATAATATATAAATATCTCTTATAACTCAAGAATAAAAAGACAAATAATGCAATTAACAAAGGATCTGAATAGACATTTTTTCTAAAGAAGATATACAAATGGCCAATGAGTAAAAGGAAAGATGTTCAGCATCATTAGTCATCAGGGAAATGCAGATCAAAATCACAGTGAGGGAACTCCCTGGAAGTCCAGTGGTTAGTACTCGGCACTTTCACTGCCAGGGCCCGGGCCCAGGTTCTATCACTGGTCAGTGGACTAAGATCCTGCAAGCCACATGGCACAGTCAAAAACAACAAACAAACAAACAAACAAGCAAAAACCACAATGAGATACCACTTCATACCCACTAGGATGGTTAAAATCAAAAGGACAAATAATAAGTGTTGCTGAGGATGTAGAAAAATTGGAACCCTCACACATTGCTAGTGAGAATGTAAAATGTGGCAGCCACTTTGGAAAACAGTCTGGCAGTTTCCCAGAAGGTTAAACATAGAATTACCATATTACCCAGCAATTCCACTTCTAGGTATATATCCAAGAGAAATGAAAACATATAGCCTCACAAAATGGGTTCATGAATATTCATAGTATCATTTTTCACAATTTTCACATTTTTCACAATAGCCAAAAAACATGGAAACGACCCAAATGTCCATTAGCTGATGCATGGATAAATAAAATGTGGTATATCCATACAGTGAAACATTATACAGCCACAAAAAGGAACTGATACTTGCTACAACATAATGAACCTTGCAAATATTATGCTAAATGAAAGAAGCCAGTCTCAAAAGACCAAGTATTGTATGATTCTATCTATATGAAATGTCCAGAATAGGCAAATCCATAGAGACAGAAAGTATATTAGTAATTGCTTAGGACTGGGGGACTTGGGGGTAAATGAAGAGTGACTGCCAATGGGTACAGGGCTTTTCTTTTTTTTAAATTTTCATTTATTTATTTTTGGCTGCTTTGGGTCTTCGTTGCTGCACACGGGTTTCCTTTAGTTGCAGCGAGCGGGGGCTATTCTTTGTTGCAGTACGTGGGCTTCTCATTGCAGTGGCTTCTCTTGCTGCAGAGCATGGGCTCTAGGTGCGTGGGCTCCAGTAGTTGTGGCACGCAGGCTCAGTAGTTGTGGCTCGCGGGCTCTACAGTGCAGGCTCCGCGGTTGTGGCGCACAGGCTTAATTGCTCCGCGGCATGTGGGATCCTCCTGAACCAGAGCTCTAACCCGTGTCCCCTGCATTGGCAGGTGGATTCTTAACCACTGCGCCACCAGAGAAGCCCCCAGGGCTTCTTTTTGAGGTGATGAAAATAGTCTAAAATTGAGCATAGTGATGGCTGTACAGGTCTGTGAATATACTATTGAACTATATGCTTTGAATGAATTGTATGGTATGTAAATAATATCTCAATAAAGCTGTAATTTTTTTTAAAGTGCTGATGTAGTCTTTGCTATGCAAAAACACAAGCAATGCTGAGATGAAATGCAGAGGAGTCTTTTTAAAATATTACAAAACGCATTAAATCTTGGACTTGCTAAAAGTTGTGGTGAACAAGTTATTGTTTCTGGGACCTAACATGACCAGCAGACTAACTGTAATTAAGAGTAAAGGGATTTTCAACTAGAAGGTGGTTTGGGAAAAGCCTAGTTTCTCAGCATCATGCCAAAATGGCCAAGGATCCAACCAGCACAAGGCATCCTGGCTCCCACCTGCAGACCTGAGCTGCTGCCGATAAAGGATCCTGCAAGGAGTGGTCCCTAGAGGCAAGTAATCCAGAGGGTAACTGTGTGCCTAAGGCTCATGCAAGAACCAAGAGCCCCAGGGTCCATAGTCCTGGGGCACACAATACTAGGAGAATGTGAACCATTATTTTAGCCTAGGTTTCCTCCAAAGCAAAGGCTCCTCTGTGAGAGACAGGGATAATAAATAGGACTGGAAGTGTCCATACCAATGTTTTTATGCTCAATCTTCTGGACACTCTGAGAAGCCTCACAGAATGCATTTTACACCTGTTTATCCATGGGATGAAAGGGGGAAGTATTTATTTGTCAGCTCCACTTTGCCACTGGCCAAGGGCTGTTTTGTGGGGAGTTAACTCTCCCTACTTCTGGAGTGTGCAACCAAAAGTTCCCACAGGCATGCTGTGAAGACAGAGGGACCCAGGGTAGAAGGCACAAGGCACACCATACACTCATTTATAGCTGTAAACACACCTGGAACTGGTAGCCTCAGCCATAGGCAGAGGAGGAAGCCAATTTCAGAGAATTTGAAACAATGCTTAAGAGGTGTCTGATGCAACTATCAACTAAGTTCTGTGAGGTCTCAGAATCAGGTACAGAATTTTCAGGGTCCAATGAAACATGAAAATGTGGGGTGTTTGTTCCAAAATTATTAGAATTTCCAGGTGGTGACAGCAGAGCATAAGCCAAGCCCAGGGTCCTTCTGAGAGTGGACCCTGTGTGACTGCACTGGTTGTACGTGGCCATGAAGCTGGCCTTGTCTGGACTCTAAAGTAGTAAATTACCCTCACCCTCACTCCTACATACACACACACACACACACACACACACACTCACACACACACCAGGTGCTCCTGACTGCATCTCCATAAGAAACACTGACATTGAGGGGCTGAGTTTCCTCTTCTTTGCCTCTCCTTCAGCTCTGACCACACATCCATAGGCAAGGCAGGGGGGTTCCTGACCCTGCTGGTGTGTGCTAAGGTTTTTCCGGCCAAGGTCAAGTCTGGAAAAAGGAGAGAATTTTTCATAAAGCTGCTTATTTTTTCCATAAGGTTCTTTATTATAAGATTCCTTTCTTACCTTAGAAATGAAATCATGGTGATGGTAAGCAGCACTTTTTTTTTCTTCTGGAAGGATATTAATTTTTTTTCAGTGTCAGTCCTTTGCCAATTTTGGACTTGAAAATTACTGTCTCATGAATGCCTGAAGATACTGGGTTGGGAGGAAGAAGAGGAGGTAGGTGTTCAAAATCAAGAGGCTGGTTGATGTAGGGACTGGAGGCTACTTGGATAGGCAGAGAACAGTGCAGGGTATTTTATCAGCAGCTCAGCACCCCCTATAAGATAAAGAACCATCAATACCTCCAAGCTCAAGTCTGCCCCTTGTGAGTGTCCCTGGCGTGCTATTTTCCTTCATCCATTTTCTTGCCAAGGCTCTGTGTAAGGTTGAAGGGGTAAGCCCTGCCTGTAGGTAGAGTATGAGCATTTGGGAAGCTCCTCTTCTTAAAAATATGAGCCTCTGGTTTACTCAAGTAACTTAATGTGTTAACTCTTTTAAAATGCATTAAGGGGCTTCCCTGGTGGCGCAGTGGTTGCGAGTCCGCCTGCCGATGCAGGGGGCACGGGTTTGTACCCCGGTCCGGGGAGATCCCACATGCCGCGGAGCGGCTGGGCCCGTGATCCATGGCTGCTGAGCCTGTGCTTCCGGAGCCTGTGCTTCCGGAGCCTGTGCTCCGCAATGGGAGAGGCCACAGCAGTGAGAGGCCTGCACACCACACAAAAAAATAAAAAAATAAATTAAATGCCTTAAAACCCTAGGTAAGAAAACTCCTCTGTAGCACTTTGTATAGTGCCTGATGCATTGAAAATACTGTACACATATGATGATGATGATGATGATATTAACATCAAGTGATTATATCACTAAATCCTAACCAAACCCAAAGAAACAGGTGCTAATATTATCCCCATTTTTTGGCTGAGGAAACTAAAGTTTAGAGAGACTGAATAAGTTACTCAAAGTTACACTGCTTGGAAGCAGAGGGCCAGGATCCAAAACAGACCCAGTCTATTGTTTAACCATACTGCCATGTCACTAGGTCTGTGACAATGTACAAGGTCGGGCTGAGAAATGTGGAGGTTGATGGGCCAGTGAGCTTCCTAATTCTTGCTGTACCACTGGGTAGGCAGCATTTACCTAAGAGTGCTTCAAGTAAAAACACAAAGCCCTTTCCTAACCTCTGTCTCCCTTTGTCCTCTTTCTGTACCCTCTTTTCTCCTGGCATTCCTTGTGTGATTCTGGAGGAGCCAATAGAGGAAATAGACCAAAAAGTTCCTTTCAGGACAAAATCTTGCATCTTCAATATCTAGAAGCAGTATCAACTATCTAGCATCTCACATACAGTAGGTGCCTAATAAATGTTTGCAGATCACTACAAGAAGGCAGCCTCTTCCAGGTCCCCATGAAACAGCCAGTGGTGTTCTTGAGCACGCTAGCAAAGTCTCCAGCGTTCAGCATGCCACACAGTGGGCTCCATGCCCACTTTTATTCCCACATCTCTCCCTACACAGGTCCAAACCAAACCTCATTATTAATTACAACAGCTCTGAAAGATGCAGGAGGTGTGTAGTGCAGCCCCATCCCCAAATTCAGGGAATGTCATCTGGCATATTCCATCATGTCCCATTACCTACCATCCACTCTCCAAATGTGTCCACTTCAGCCTCAGAAATCTGAAGAACAGCTTCTGTGTCATCTCCATTTTACCTAATTAATGCACAACTCTAAGGAAGTACCCCCAAGTGTCTGAGCAGGATCTCTGAAAGGTTAGAATCTGCCAAAGCCTCCAGATATGGAAAAACATTAGACCCTCCACTCTGAGCCCACCTCAAAGTATACCTTCTCTTAAGCAAAATTAGCTACTCTTCTGATATTAATCCTTAGTATCCACTTATTAAATCACCAATCATTGTTAAGAAGCACTGAATTCATTATGAATTCAGAATTGAGACTATGCAGTTATAGCTCTACATACGGGAGAAACCATTTCGGACTGATTTTCAATTTCCAACACTAAACAAGGCTTTGCCAAAATGTTTTATTTCATGTTTTATTTGAGCCAGCACCAAATGATAGGCATTGTTGCCTTTTAAATTGAACCCATATGCAAATCGGTAGACTATCCCAGATCCTCTGGAAGAAATCTTCCCAAGCTCCATATGAATTACATGATTAATGACTGATTCTTGACATCTGGATCTCACACTGATGTTCTTGCTGTAGCAGGCACACTCATAAACAATGTGAATTATCATTTTAAAGCATTTGTGTGTGTCTCATTCCAATATGGACACCAAATTTATTTGTCTGGAGTTGCAGATTTAACAGGAAAAAGAGGAAGGAAATCAGACTTTTTGTTTGGCCAGGCTGGTAGTCCTAGCTCCAGAGATTTTATGGCTGAAGCAAGGAAGAGGCCAACATGGTCACAGAGCCAAGGATGTCTGGCTCTTCCGCAAAGAACAGGTATTCTCCTTGCCCAGCCAAGGGAGAGCAAAGGCCCACTTACCGGATGCAAAGACGCTCCTCAGCCTTCTCTCTCTGTGTATAAGCTCAAGCACTGCCATTCTGCTTCTTCTGAGTGCCCAACTGCTTAGAACAGGCCTAAGAACAATTCTGAGTTGCACAGTGATCAAGCCAACCTTGGGTAAAGACTCTCATTCCTCCTCCTTTCTAAAGGGATCAAATACAAAAAACACTTGAGGGGGCTACATAAAATTGAGGAATCCAGAAATGCAGGAGGGAATCACTTTTGGAAGAGCAGAGGAGTCTTCTTCAGCAACAGTTGTCCATGGCCAGGGATGGTGGCAACAGTTCTCTGTGGCATTACACCCAAGGATCTAAGACAAAGGTAGTTGTCTCTAGGCCCACATAGGCTATGCTTCCATTTATTCTGTAGACTGTGAAATCTGTTTCCACAAAGAACAGTTAAAATTGGGCTGGGAGACAAAAGCAACCTAGAAGAGCAGAAAGGGAGAAGGTGAGAAAAAAGCCTTTTCCATATGGAACACATCAGGGGCATCAGAATTTTGAGGACACTTTGACCTCATCTTTACCTTTGTAAATATCCTACCCCCCTTTTTTTCTTTTTCTCCTGATGTGCTCCACCTGTTAACACAAGGCAAATGTTTTTCCTTAGGCAAGGAATATAAAGAAATGAGTCTATTCAAGTTTTGTTTGATTTTTAATACATTCTCTAAAAAATGTTCATGTTTACCATTAGCCAATAACAATTTCAAACATACTATGGAATTTTCACCCTTCCATTCTGCTTTTAGAATACAATTTTTTGCCTAGACGTGGTAATGGGTTTATTAATCCTTCACTGGGTATACAAGAAAACTCTACATCATGGCTTTAATGAGAGTTTCTCAACCTTAGCATTATTGACATTTTGGGCCAGGTAATTCTTTGCCATGGGGGCTGTCTTGTGCAATGCCGGATATTTAGCTTCATCCTTGGCCTGTACTCATTAGATGCCAGCAGCATCAGCTGTGAAATCCAAAAATGTCTCCTGACATTGCCAAATGCCCCTTAGGGGGAAGTTCCTCCCCCACGCTAGAAACACTGGCTTTTAGAAAATCATTAAAATATGAAAAGGAGATATTAAAGTAGATGCTAATTTGAAAGATTAAATAATTTCCCAAGTATTTCAATACTTGAAGAGTAGATCCTACACATTGCCTATCTAATTGCCATTTCCCAGCCTTCCCTAATTACATGGTGGGCTGATTCATTGATCTCTGACCTGGCAGAATCCTCTCCCAGCCCCAGAAGAGATGTCAGTCACGTGGATCCCATATCCCTTTGCCAGTGGTTGGTCAAAGGATGGGAATCATGTTGCTCAGTTCTAGACAATGAGATGAAAAAGCGGGGGAAATATTTGGGAAGGCCTCAAGACTTTAAAAAATATTAATAAATAATAATAAATAAGATCCTCTCTCGGAAAAAGTCTCTCCTTTCCCCTACCAGGATTTCTGCCTTTGAGTGGGACTGTATTGCTTGGAGCTTCAACAGCCATCTCACAATCACAAGGAACGAAACAAAAGGATGAAATGCCAATAGCTTGAGGAAGGTAAAGCAGAAAGAACAAAAGAGCTTCAGTTCTCAATGACATCTTTGAACTGTTGAAGCAGCCTTGGAATGTCCACCTCAGGCTGCTTGTTTGTAGAAATAATAGAACACTTTTATTGCTTAGCTAAACCAATGATTGGGAAACTATGGTCTGTGGGTCACATCCAGGAAATAAGAGTTGTTTTTACATTTTTAAAAGGTTGTTAAAAAATTTTTAAAAAGCAACCATATGTGTCCCACAAAACCTAAAAGATTTTTACTATATGGTCCTGCACAGAGCAAGTTTGCCAATCTGCAACCTAAACCCCACTCGTGGCGGATGTCTTGTGACTTGCTACCCAAAGCATTCCTGACTAATAGAAGTACTGATGTCACCATTTTACAATTACAGAAACTGAAGCTGAGTCGGCCAATGGTAGGCTCAACTAGACAAGTCAAATACAAATTTGCCATTATTTCAGTTCATTGTAAAGTGGAGCCAAATTGAGGTATCACAAAAGCATTAAACCTATTCTTTAGGGCTTCAAATAATATTTATACTATAGGCTTGATGTTACAAATCAGAATAGACAGAGCCTCTTGATGAAACTCAATGTATTCAATGAATACTTGCAAAGGGGGCCAGACTATCGTACCACCTGGAGCACCAAGGCATTTCTTGCATTAAGAAGTCAAAGCTAGAGACTCCAAGGAGGAAAAGTCGTTACAGAAAAACACTAGAAACAAACTCACTGTTATGATAAATTACCTCTCCTACTTGCAGAAACAGCTCTTGTACTTCCTCGTTGAATCACTCAGAGTGAATCCTCAGTGAAAAACAGTCAAAGCCTTCCTCCACTAACTCTAGCTCCCATGTTAATCTGCAGTTGGGCCAGCGTGTTCTGTCACACCTTGGCAAAGGCTTTAAATAGTGGCAAAATCTTACGTACACTCAGAGCATCAGGTCCAGAAGAGGGTACACAAAGCTCATTGTGGACAGCCCATAACATGAGTGTTGTACAAAAGTTACAGTAAACACCTGCCAACACCTAACCATGGAGCTACAACAGAACACGAAGGGATGGCAGGGCTGGGCTTTTCTCAGTTGATCCAACCAGCATTTCTTTGTCTTTGTATCCCAGTACCTGACACACAGCAGGTGGTCTGTAAGGAACAAGCACCCTCGGTCTACACCCAGTACTGGTTGTGCTTCAGTGTTGGGTTGGTTTGTCGGCGGAGCTTGACCATGTTAGGATCCAGATTCACCCATGTCTCCCAAGGAGCACATTTTTCCACTGGCTCAATGATTGGAGACTTTTCCATGTGCTCACATTGTGGGGCCCTGAAAAGACTGACCGGAGGACTGTTGGAGCTTTCTAGAAGAGCCGTCACTGTGACAGTGGGAACAGCTATGCTCCTTTCCAGCCTAGGACCTGGGGGTGTGGGTTCTAGGTTGACCTGGGGCTTAATAAGAGGTTTTGCCTTTTCTATCGTCTGGCCCAGCAGTCAGACACACAGGGCCACTGCAGTTACTATTAGCAGGAAGACCCCCACTGCCAATGGTATGATGCTTATCAGGAGACTGCCCTCCCTGGGCTGGGTGGGTGCCCCAGGGCTGGCTTTGGTGGCATCTGGTGGCCAAATGACTCTGGTGGGAGAGGCCTTGACATCCAGAGGGGGCTCTTCACCACTGTGTCGTCCCCAGGGATCTGCTTCCTGCCATCTGGTCTGAGTCAGCTTCCCCAGAGTTCCTGTCTGTGCTGTAGGTCCTGAGGAAACCACAAGCTTTCCCTGAGAGAGACCTGAGGTCACAAGGTTATCTGCAGTGACTAGTAAAGAAACATCAGGAGCAAAAGTCTGCAAAAGAAAGGGGTCAGGTGGCACTATGGTGAAGGGGAGACCACCTGTCGCTGGCTATACGTGGGCTGCCCTGGGCAGGAACGTGAAGGAGTCATTCAGCCTATCGGTGCCGGTTAGATTGGCGTGTGGCTCGAGCATCAGCAGTCCTTGGTCAACATCCTTCTGAGTGAACAGAGTTGTGTCTTCCATTGCAGTGCCCCGGGCCACTCTTCGTACAAGTCTGCCATGGACGGGGGGTTCTGTCACTTCAAATTTGGGATCACTGTTAGTCCTATTAGCAAGCTCAGTAGCATCAAGGTCCTTTCTTCTCAGCTGATGGGCCACTCTGTTGGCAATTGTCAGATCTCACATAACCCGCAGTAAAGGCTGAACCCTGATGCTCAGTGTTTGTCCTGTCAGGTTGCTTTCTGATGTAAACAGCGAGAACCGTAGCTGGTCCTCTGAGGCAGTGAGGTTTGTCATGTGGTAAGAGAGCTTTCCTGAATTCAGATCCTCCTGTCCAAAGCTGATGACCACCTGGTTTTCAACGAGAAGATACCCATGTTGGAGGGGCCATGTTACCTTGTAAGTGATTTGGGGGCTCCTCCCATTGGTCACTGATGACAGGTGACCACTGGTGATGGGAACGGTTGTCTGGCCTTGTGGGAGAAGTAGGTCAGTGAGGTTCACAAGGGTGATGGAGATGGCGATGACATCCAGGTGGAAGAGCTTGTAGAGTGGGCAGCGTTGGCCATCGGTCACACTGAAGTAAAACACTCCGGAGAATGGGCTTCCATCGTGTATGAACCACACCTGAGAGTTATCAATGTCGGCTTGTGTGAAATGGTGAACAGGTATGTGTGGACGGTGAGCCATTGCCAAAAAGCCATTATTAGGATTACAGATGATCATATATCTGATCTCCTCTGGAGGACTGTCTGGATCTTCCACTTTTAGGTTTTCAGGTCCTAAAACCAACCTATTGCCCTGCAGAACTTTCAGCCAAAGCCCTTTTGTCCTTAATTCTGGTGCCTGGTCATTTATAGGAGTGATGGTGATGTTAAACATCTCTTCAAGAAAGTCAGCCTCTGGCTTAGTGGTGGACTTGCTCTTTCGGTTGGGCCAAACGGCGAAGGTAAAATTATCAGCTAGTGATTCAGAGTCATCCTGAAAGTATGTGATTCCAAGTTTATTAATTACATACTGAGAGAAATTGGGTTTGCTTTTGGTAATATTTCTCTCTCCAACCATAATAGTTCCACGGTGAGGAAGAGATGTAACTTGGAACCAAATTTCATATGAAGAACGCTGAGATTTGGGCAATTTCAATAAGAGGTTGGAAGCATCCAACTTAGATTGGCCAATGAGAACTTTGTCTCCTTCCTTGACAACAGCTCCTGTTAAAAACAAACATAAAGACCAAAGTGACCTCTCGTTAGAATTTTCAAATGACAGCTGTAAGACTTTTTCTCCCTCAGATTTGCCTGTCCTAGTGGATAATTCACAACACCTTGGTACCTGAATTAGCACTGCTACCCAAGGCATACGAAAAAAGTAAATTTTAAATACACACGCCCACACTATTAAGTCAACATTTCAAGTAAGAGAGTTTTAAAACCTTGAGATTCACTTATAACATGTTCATCTCCTAACTTACCTATTACTGCACTTTCTCTTGCCATGGAAACAGGTGCAGCTTTCAATACCCCTTTCCTTTCAAGAACTTGCCCTATTTGTTATTTTCATTTTCCATCAACAGTTTTCAGTCATGGGCATGGTGAAGTCCCCATTTGGAGGTACAAATAAGAATTTTGTAAAGCTAATTTGCCATCCTTCCCCACTACAACTATTGAGGCATATGAGAGGAAAGAGCAGAGGCCCAGAGAAAGAGCACACATAAAGAAATAACAAATTTTATAGCCATATAAGTTTTATTTCAAAGGTGGATACATTGGCATTGACAATTAAAAAGGAAAAGATGTATTTCAAAATTGTCCCTACTTTAATAATTAGAGATAAGGTACTGACCATACCATGGTGGAATTACCTGTATTTGCAAGCAGACGACTCTGCCGACCAGGTTCATTAATTTCATATGAAATAGTTATAGGAAACTCCTCAGGGCCTAGAGGTGCTGGTGGGGAGGACACTGTGAACATGAAAGAGTCTTCTGCAGTCCAGCCTGTGTTTTCCCGGTCTACATGTTGGTATATCAGCTGCTCACTGACCTGGCCAGATAGTAAGAAAAATCAGCCCCTGGTTTGAGGGATAATACGAGAATTAACGTATAGCCTAATTGGAGGAGATACATGTCTTTTCAGGGTTTACTCTATCCCTCCTCAAACTACTGCACATTTCCATGCAAATTCAGGAACATTAAAAGTGTGCTAACTTATTGGTCAAACCTAAGTGATTCTATTACCAAAATGATCTACTTATCAGAGAGAGAAAAGTACATTGATTCTGAGATGACTAATGCCTAAGGTATATATATTATAAAAAGTTTATAATGAACCTTCACTTCCATGTCAGCATCATAACTACCAGCTCCCAACCAATCTTCCTTCATATGTACTCCTACCCACGTTTCTGCCCAAAAGATTATTTTGAAGCAAATCACAGACATCATATCATTTCCTCTGTAAATGCTCTAGTATTAGTAAAAGATGACTTTTTTCAAATATTCAGTTAGCGTAGCGTTCAAATATCTCTGGTGATCTAGTACATGTTTTTTTTTTTTTTTTTTTTTTTTTTTTTAACATAGCTGCTTTTAGTCAAGATCCTAAATCCACACCTCACATTTGTTTGGTACTTCTCATTGGTTTCTTTTAATCTATAGGTTCCCTTTCTCTAATTTTTTTCTTGTACTTTATTTGGTGAAGAACTTGGGTTATTTGTCTTTTGAGTTTCCTACATTCTGGATTTTGCTGATTGTATCCATATGGTGTTGTTTAGCATGTTCCTCTGGTCCCTATATTTCCTATACACTACCCGTTAAATCTAGAGGCTTAATAAGAATCAGGTTCAATTTTTCGGTAAGAATGTTTTACATGTTGTATTGTATATTTCCTCTTGCATTGCATCACAAGGCAAAATAATGCTGGGTTGCTTCTCTTTTGGATGTGTTAAGATTGATAAGTGGCTTCAAATGCTGCCAGATTGATCCAACTATCTTAAAGTTCCCCATAAGCCTATCAACTAATAGTTTTACATACTCATTGATACAATTGCCTAAACTCATTATTTTTGCAGTGGCAAAACACTGATATTATTTATCTTATCATTCCTTCTTCATTCTTATCTGTAATTCTTCTATTTATAAAGAACTTTCTCTTATCAGCTATTTGGTTGCACAGTACATGCAGGAAGGACAGGATAAGTGTTTGATTCTTTCCCTGTATATATAATTTTTTTAGAAGATGAGTCCCCTGGCTCCAATCTCCAAACATTGTTCTCGTTGTTTAAGAATCATCACCTCATGAATTTTAATATATGATGTATTTCATTCCATTGCAAGTATTATTTTCATTGATTTTCAAACTGCCCCACCTGGCTTAAGATATTTTTCAAGATGTAATCCAAGTCCCTAATGCCTGTGGCCTATCAATGTCCTTTTTATCTCATCGGATGGAGATGGGTTCTACCCAGTGTTGAGTTGTCCAGATACCATGTGGGCAGTCCTTCCCTCAACAGCAGTGATTGAATGTTCTAAAACTGCAACCACAGAAGGGAAGGCTAGAGAGGAAATATTCGACCCTTAATTCCTATAGGTCACATCTTTTTCTGACCTGCTATCTGTTATAATATCTGAACTTACAGGTAGGTTCTGCCGAAGTACTTCAGTGTCCACGTCAAATGTGCCGAGGATAAATTATCACATAATTTAGAGAGAAGTTGAGTTTGTTTCATCAGCCAGTATCGGAAATATGGCCCTTCATATCCACAGGTTCCATATCCATAGATTCAACCGACCGCGGATCAAAAATATTTGGAAAAAAAATTCCATAAAGTTCCAAAAAGCAAAACTGGAATTTGCCACATGCTGGCAAGGATTTACATAGCATGTATATTGTATTAGGTATTGTAAGTAATCTAGAAATGATTTAAAGTATACAGAAGGATGTGTGTAGGTTATATGCAAATACTATTCCATTTTACATACGGGACTTCAGCATCCTCGGATATTGGTACCCATGGCAGTGGGGGAGGAGGGGGCGGTTGTCCTGGAACCAATCCCCTGCAGATATGTAGCGATGACTGTACTGTATTAATTAACAGAGGTTTGGTGATGCATGCTCTGACTCTCTGCTTGTTACAGTGGATGTATCTAGAACCAGAAAGGCTTTTGACTAGTGAGTTTCATGGAAGAAAAGATCTGAAAAGATCTATGTTCCCAGAGTGGCCAAAACTGTTGTTGAGGAGATTTTTTGTTTCTTATCCTATTCAAGGATAAAGCAAGGAAGTGCTGTCACTTGGGGATTTTAAGTGGGGAGAAGAATATATCATCTCTCAATATTTCCTAACTAGTAACTTAATTCCCCAGAAGCTCCTGGGGAATAAAGTCAGTTTTATTTAGTAGATCTACCGTTTCTATTCCTAGCTTAAGATTTATGACAAAAGATCAATCATAAATATATTCCTCCTCCTAGAAGCGGGTGACTGTTCCATGGATTTCAGACCAGAGGATGGTTCCTTAAAGGTTCCCATTATGCTTAAGAGTCATAATATTATAAGGCAAAAGAGATCCAGTTTCTTAATATTAAAAGTAACAGTCTATTAACCAGGAGGGAAGGTTTTCTTGCATGTAGGTCATTCATGCTCATTGCTCCTTTGGTGTTAAGTGAAAATTAGCTTCCCTAAAAAAAATAACAAATTATTAGAATAATCTAAGATCTTCTGATATCTACTGTAAGGAGAATGACTGTCCCAGGGAAAGAATGGTTCTCACAGATGGGAAGAGTGGTGATGAAGGTCAGAAATCTTCTGAAGAAAGTAACTAGGGAAGAGTCTTAAACGTAGTTTTGTATTTCAGGAGCCTAGTGGAGGAGAGGTCTGTTTTAGGTTCCATTTTTGAAAAGTCATTTTAAGAGTGAGAAAATGTGGAAAACAAAGTGACTTATTTTACATGGGAGAGTGTGAGAGAGAAATGAATTAGATTCACCTTGAGTGTCTAAGCTTTAAGACCAGATAGCAGGTAATTGAAAGTGCTGAGCTAGAAGTCAAAGGGAGTAAGGGCGCCTTTGGAATGTCAACTTGCCAGTCATGTCCTGAAAGAGGTTTAAGGTGAGTAGAGTCTCTAATGTTTAGAAAACAGCTTTAACTTCACCAGCTTTAAGAGTCAGGTTTTATGGTGTGTGTGTGTGTGTGTGTGTGTGTGTGTGTGTGTGTGTGTGTGTGTGTGTGTGTACTGGGAGAGGGCCAGGAAAGGGAAAATAACAAGACCAAGACTTTATGAGAAAAAAGTATAGGGTCAACCTGAGGAGAGAAGGTTCTCAGAGAAGATTAGGAATTATTTGTTACTTTAAATAGAAAGCAGCCTTAGGAACAACTTCCAACAGCTCTGCGTATTTCCACTGTGTTAAATATAGACAGATAAGCCACTTAGCAGAATACCTGGGCCCTGGGATTAAGGAGAGGGGAGAGGGGTATTTTTATTTCCTATGGATTTAGATTAGCTCAGATATTTTCTCTTTTACCGAGTCTTTCTGGAATGTCATTAGCAATTCAATGGTGCAGAATTCCAATGTAGAAGGAAAAACAGAAAATTAGAAAAATCACCATTTGGCAACCAAGTAGTAATAAATGCCTCAGGCAAGAATCCTAAAATGGCTGCTAAAACTAGTGAGCCAAATTGTGATAAGAAACAGGATATTTAGATAGTTCTAAAGTATCTCCTCACAGATACTTATAGAATTTAAAGGGGAAAATACTACCTTCACATAAAGAAATAACAAATTTTATAGCCATATAAGTTTTCTCCTTTAGGAGAAACCTAAAGGACAGCACTTGACCAACTGATGAAAGAAAACATCGTCAGTGACAGGGCAAAGCAAGCACCAGTGCCTCCTGACAGGAAGCTCTGGGAAGAACCCAGCCTCTCTCATGGCTTTCCTGCCCCAAATGCATAACCTGAATTATGAGGAAACATCAGATAAAACCAAACTGAGAGACTTCCTACAAATAACTGGCCTGTTCTCTTCAGTAAATGGCAAGGTCACAAAAGTCAAAATGACTGCAGAATGGATCCAGACTAAAGGAGACTAAAGGCTCCTGAGAACTAAATGCTATGTTTTATGCTATGGGTTTTTCCTTTGCTATAGAGGACATTCACTGAAACAACTTGTGAAATTTGACTAAGGTTTATAGATTATAAAATAGCATTGTATCAGTGTTAATTTCATGCTGCTGAAAATTATACTGTGGTTATATAACAGAATGGCCCCTTGTTTTTAGGAACTATACAGAGCTAAATATAAATGTACTAAATATAGAGGTAAATAAATATAAATATATTACTAAATACAGTAGTAAGGGGGCATCATATTTGCAACTGGCTCTCAAAATTTCAAGTTGTGTGTGTGTGTGTGTGTGTGTGTGTGTATGTAGGGAGAATGATAAAGCTAAGGTAGATAAGAGGCAGTAAATGCTAAAATTTGGTGAATGTGGATGAATAGTATAAGAATGTTTTGTATTCTTTTGTGACTGTTCTGAGTCTGAAATTATTTCAAAATAAAAATAATAATTTAAAAAAGTAAATCCCGTGGTGTTTTACTATACCAACTTCAAGAATGGACCAATAGTCCCTTTTCTCTGATGACTCAGTACATGCAGAATGGGAGAAGGAACCCACAAATGCCTTGGGCACTATGAAATCAAGAAGTGGTTATTGCCTATGCCAACATGGTCCACCCTTCACCACCTCCAGCTTGGTCCATTTCTCTAGGACTTTAATGAGGCTGTATTCCTACCTGACTTATGAATGGGTGGGTATGTGGTTCCAAGTCCTAGACCTTCTCAGAGTAGTGCTTTTACTAGAAGGGATAATATGATAACATCCCTTGGATCGTCCCTTGATTCCTATAGAACCACAAAGAAAAACATTTGTCTGAGGCTAAAGAGACATATTTGGCTCTCAGATGGCCAGGGACCCTATTGCCTTTTGTGTGATGGATCGAAGTTTACAGCTGAGAGGCTACTGAGATGTTCAGAGAAGTTGGGATTCCAGGTAATTCTGATGCTGAAAGCTCAGCCTCTCTGCACTGGTGCCGAAATGAGTCTCAGAGACAAGAGTTTTGGGTGAAGCAGAAAAGAATAGCTTTATTGCTTTGCCAGGCAAAGGGGGACCCAGTGGGCTCCTGCCTTCAAAAACTATGTGTCCCAACCTGGGAGGATTTGATGAAGAGTTTTATAGCAATAGTTCAAGGGTGGGGTTGCTGACAGGATTTGGGTGTGTGCAGGGCCTATGATGCCTTAATCTCGTCTCAGGTGGTCTCTGTCTCCTAATCTTGATGAGTTTCTCTGGTCCCTTTAATCTTGCCTCAGGTGGTTTCTTGGCTGCTCCTCCCTTGATTAGCAATTGTTCAAATCTGCCCTTTGAAACTCAGGGAAGGTCATGGAGGCTGGAGTCTTGCTTACAAGAAACAGGGGACAAAAAAGGCTTCCGTGCCCAGGGGCCCCAAGGGTCCTTCTCGGTTTCAATTCCTCTCCCTCCCCCCAATGGCAGGGTTAGCTGGGGGAAGAGATGGGACCAGAAGCCAGATCTTCAGGCTTGTAGATAAGAGCTCTTTCTTTAGCGCACATTACTGGGGCCATTTTGGCTCCAACTGCTGGAATTACTACCGTTCTTCCTCCAAGAAGGAAAAGGACATTCATTAATATAAAAATCTAAGTATAGGAGTGTAGTAGAATTTGAACCTTGGATTGATCAGACCTAAAGTCAAATACAAACGCTACCAACTGCCAGCTCTGTGGCTTTTATGCAAGTCATTTAATCTCACTGAGCCTCCATTTACGCACTAAAATATAGAATAATATCTCACTTGTAGATATGCATTTGACCTAATTGGTCTGTTGCCATATCAATGTTCAAAATGGCAGGCCTTGGGCATTTCTAGGTCTTTCAAGAAAGGATCTAAGTCCTCACTAACCAATTCCTTACAGCTGGAAAGCTATACTCATTTTTATAGTGAACCATGGCATGAGAATATTAAGCAATCAGAAAGTTATAAAATATGCCTAATAAAATAAATATTTTCCCATAAAACAAAGGAATTTGTAGGCTGGAATCCTGGCACGTAGTTCAGAAGCTTACTTCCAGTTGCTTTGTACATGAGTATTAGTTCACCATTCTACATTTGGCATTTCAATAAGTATTTGTTTAAAGAATAAATAAACTACTTGAAAAGTACTTTACAAAATTTAATTATAAAGTATACATTTACATCATGAAGCAGTAGAAATAAGGTAATCCAAGACATTTCTTACCCATTTATTTAACAAAAACACACTGACAATACCTAACTTTAATTGTGCCCTAAATAATATGCCAGGCACTCTGCTAGGCACATTATATAACTCGTTTTATTTAATTTTGTTTTAGGCTAGATTGTTGTGTCCATTGACATATTTTTTAAAAACCTGAGGCTCAGAAAATTTAAATAATTCACTCTAGCCAATAGGTGCAAGAATCCAGTTTTTAATCTAGTCCTGTGTGACTCCAGAGTTCATACTTTTTCCACTGCACTGTACCTATGTGTGGAAAGCTCAGTGAGACTGTGGTCAACCAGAAATTCACAAGACATGCTCTCCAACCCCAAGGAGTCTAGTAATGGGGAAAGTCAGTTGGTAGGTATGACTAGGGCAGACAAATGCCATTGCAGTCTGGCCCGTCTAGGACACAGTCACTATTGGCCAGAGCTTTTAAGGATTCAAAGAAATAGCTCCACATATTGTATCTATTACAAATGGCAAGTTAAGGGAAGGTTGTATTCCAGTTCTTCACAACTGCCATGGTAGATCAGGTAGACTTCCTCATAGGACATTGAGGGAAAGAGGGTGGGAATGAGGGGAAAGGAGTTTCCACCTGGCTCCAGGCTGAGGACAACTCCTGTCTAAAAATACATGTGGTCAGAACTGAGTGTTGGAGAATAAAATTGTCAAGCTTGGCCAAAAGGCAGGGCTAGAAAGCTCTGGATTATATCTTCATTCCAGGGATCTTTCTAAATATAGCCCCCCATAATCCTGATAAGAAAACCAGAACATGAGTCCTTTACACTGATCTATCCCAGAGCGGGGCCTAAAAGTCAATCACAGCTTTGAAATTCCCACTGGAGAAGAGAGTAACCAAATTATCTTAGGGTCAACCGGCTGAAAAGGGAGGGAGAAGGAGGGACACGCAGTCCACTCGCTTGATTCTCCACAACATGATGGCTTTGCCAAAGGGCCAAGTCTCTAGCAGGACAATAATTGGCCAGAAGGAGCAAGGGAAAGAGAGCTGGCCAAAAAATCTCTATCTTGGGCAGATAATCATGGGGAAAGGAGACTACAGAAAGCCAAACAGTTCAAGAAGATAAAGTCTCTGAGGTTCCGCGTAGGTTAACCGAAAAGTCCTAAAGGCTAAGATTTGGAAAACAACAAGCTCCTGTGCTCCTGAATGATGAGCTCAGAGAAATGACTCCTTTCTATGTGCTCTTTCTTGTTTCCACCAGGACTGGTACCACCATGTTTGCAGAGAGCAGCCGGGCCTGGAGAGTTCAAGGTTCCCAGAAGAGATTAGAAGTCTGGGGCAGTCCAGCGTGCCACAGATTAGAGGGTGCCCAGGTATCAGGCTAAACAAAATGGGACTGGGGTAAGTCTCAGGAATAATTCCCCTTAGTGGAAATGGATAGAAGAGGCATTTTAGGAAACTTAAGTTCCTAAATGGTGATATCTGGAAATCTCCAGCTAGAAATGGGCAATTGAAAACCAGGTCCAAATAATTATCCATGCCCCTCCATACTGGGTCAGTCTCTGCATAAAAATATTAGAACAAAAAGCTTTTCAAGGAGTCTAGCAATATATCCATCTACAGCCCTACCTGGCAGAGAGGTCCAAATCCACATTTATATGAAAGTAGATATAGATTCTCATAGGCCTTATACCATTACAAGCATGGAGCCCTTTAAAAACTACCAAGTGAGATCATGTCAGAGGTGATTCATTATAAAAGAGTATGGGACACCTTGCTTTTGTTATATATGAATGTAGTAGGCTAAAAATGTCCACCAAAGATATCAGGTCTGAATCCCTTGAACCTGTGAATGTTACCTTACATGCCAAAGACTTTGCAGATGTGACTAAGTTAAGGTTCCTAAGATTGGAAGAGTATCCTGGATTATCCAGGTGGGCCCTGACTGCAATCACATACATCCTTACAAGAGGGAGGCAGAGAGATACACGATACAGACAGAAAAGGAGAAGGCGACGTGACCATGGAGGCAGACATTGGCATGATGGGGCCACATGCCAGGAAACGCTGGCAGCTACCAAAAGCTGGAAGGGGAAAGAAGGAATTCTCCGCTAGAGCCTCCAGAGGGAGCATGGTCCTGCCGACGCCTTGATTTCAGCTCAGTGAAATGGAGTTCAAACTTCTGGCCTCCAGAACGATGAGATAGTACATTTCTGCTGTTTTAAGCCACCAAGTTTGTGGTAATTTATTACAGCAGCCTTAGGAAATTACTACAAGGAGCAAGGATAAACCACACTCCCTGAAATGGGATTGGGTTCTGTCTGCCTTTTCAAAGAAAGAGCCAACAGTTTAAGAGAAAGAAACATTGTTGGTTATTCAAAGCCATTGGACTAGGACACATCAGCCAATTTTGTCTGAACAATGAATAGGTGACTGAGTGACAGTGCAATACAATAATTTCTACACATGGAAAAATATGCTAGCACATAATTCGGTGAACCGTAAGGGCCAAACCCAAACTGCCAAAACAAAAACCTAGTGGAAAATGTGCAAAATGCCTACCGAGTCTAGTTGCCATTGGGCTTGTCACTGAAGAGACCCCAAGAGAGCGAGGACGTGGAGCAGGAGTGATCGCTAACACAAAGTAACTTATCCTTCTCTGTTCAGAAAATTAAAGGGCCAAAGCTTAATGATCCCATTGCACTCTCCATGAAGTTGTAATAAATCAGCTTCCGTCCTATGGGAAATGTGTTCGCAATTTCTTAAAATGAACGTGTTGTCTTCAGCGTCTAGAAGAGGGGGTAATTAGACAAAATTCATAACCCAAAATCGATTATATTATTTTCTAAATGTGATCCTGGAAACCTCTATCTGTGTTGCAGTAGCAGGCAGAGACGAAGATGGATGATCTACCCACAACAGCACAATGGCTAAAATGCAATTACTGGCTTTACGGAGAAGCAAAAAGCCCAGGCGTCATAAACCTCAAAACCAGAACACTTTGCTTTTTAATGATTCTAAATTATCTAAACAAGTGCTGGAATGAAAATCACTCAATTACCCTTGTGCTCTACAAGGAAGAGATTAGTGCTTTAGAGAATTTAATGTGTGTGCTTTGTTCATACATTCTTTGAAATGAACAATAATTTCTTTAAATTTGTAAAAAGCTTTCATTTCATTTTAAAATTTGATGATTCACCTTCTCTGTGTATTTGTATGTTTAATTCTTCAGGATATAAGATTTTCAGCACAAGTTTCTGTGGTTTAACTTTTTCCCTTTTAGGCAGATGTAATATTATGGTGACAAACAAGATGTTACATGTTTATCTTGGTAGGTTGGTATGGTATGGTTTGAAAATCATGAATTTATTCCAGGATAAGAAAGTATTTTGAGCTATAACGTAACAAATGTTTTCCCCACAATTACTTTGCTAAAGAATGATATTAAGCATAATGGAGAACATCTAGATTTCTTTCACAAGCTATAAACATCCAGAGCCACTGATTAAAATGGTCATTTTTGACAGAAACAGACTCACAGGCATAGAGAAAAGACTTGTGGTTGCCAAGGGGAAGGGGGGGAGGGAGAAGGACGGACTGGGAGTTTGGGGTTGGTAGATGCAAACTATTACATTTAGAACAGATAAACAACAAGATCCTAATGTATAGCACAGGGAACTATATTGAATATTCTGTGATAAATCATAATGGAAAATAATATAAAAAAAATGTATATATGTATGTAACTGAGTCACTCTGCTGTACAGCAGAGATTGGTGCAATGCTGTAAATCAACTATACTTCAATAAGAAAAATAATTATGATTAAATATGAAAACAGCTATAGCGGAAAAAAACAAAAACAAAAAAATGGTCATTTTTGTTTATCCATCAAAAGCAAAAAAGGGTATAGGTTTTACGTGCAAATGATATGGTGTTCTTGCCTCCCCCAGCCGAGGGTGGTAGAGAGCTGGAAAGAATTTAGTCCTTTAAGGTAAAGGTATGAAAGAGGACTCAACCATCAGGTGCCTAAAGCACTCTCCCCCTTGGACACTTAGCACATTATGGGCTGGAACTGACTCTTGAAATTAGAAAAACTGATCTAGAAAGCTAAAAAGCAATTGAAGCCATTTGATTACATGATCATGGCTGAACAGCTCTGAGCTCCTTTTACAACAGAAATTGTTTCCTCTGTTAATATCTCTTCTCACCAACCAGACTGAAAAGGACTAGTCAAAGCACATAATATGTGTTCAATAAATGTCCTTGTTAAGTAATTTCAGAAAAAATGTCTTCATCATCTTCACTGCCTCCAAAACCTGTCCCACCCTTTCTTTTACTTCCCCAAATGTTCTGGAGCTGCTGGGGAGGAAACTGAGCCATCATAAAGTGGCTGAGAGTTTGACCACGGTCCTGTTTGACACAGGCCATAAAACTGCAGATTTTAGGAAAAGATTCACATTCCATTTGCATGTGAAGAAGGAGACAGGACCTGAAAAGAGGAAAGTCAGGGAGATAATAAGTTTCTTCTTCTTCCCAAGTCACAAATTAAAATGTGCCTTCTGAACACACAAGCTAAACGGAATTGGAACGCCTTCAGGTGAACACCAATTGTACTGACTTTATTGATGATGCCCTAGTCTTTTTCAGTATGAATTTTCTGCTTTACTATTTTCTAATTTTATTTTTACAATAAGCGCGTGATATATTGGTACTCAAAAAACCACACACACTAAAAGAGCCAGAGTTAGCATTTGCGTTTATATCCTTGCAGAGTTTCCTCTGCACATTCTCCTCTCGCCACATTACTGATGTTCTTCATGACTACTGAAGTGGAAGAGAAGACAGGGTATTTCAATGAAATTTATTCATAGAAGTTTAGAAATTTAGCCAAAAATATCCTGCAAAAGCACCTCAACTTTGTACAGCAGCTCTCAGCTGCTCTGGTGAGGAGGCCTGCCACTGGGTCTTCCTTGCCCTGAGCCTCTGGGGTGGAATATTTGGAGCTGCCTCATCCCCAGGCCTCACTGTGTCTCCAGCCTGTGCTTGGCCCCAGGATGAAGTACTGCTGAATCCAGGCATGAGGCCACCTGACATTTTCCTCAGCCACCTCCTCTCGTCATCACTCAAGGAAATGTGTTCCAGAACACCAGGGACTCTCCAACAAAGGGAAACAGTAAGCAGGTTACAGGGTGAAGTAAATGTCATCTTCTTCTAATGACCTCATTTCCATTCATTAAATCACTGCAGCACATTAGGGTAAACACAGCAGCCAATTCCAGTGTCCCAGAAAAGGTCCTGCCCCGTGAAACTAGTCCTTTGGCTACTATGAGAGGAAAGGAGCCTCTCACATCTTCAAGGGCAAAAAGATAATCACAAGAGCCTTAACTACTATTTATTTAGCATCTGCTACATGTGGGGCTGTGTGCTAAACATTTTGTATTCACTTTCTGTGTTAATTCATTATGGCCAAGAGGAAAGTGGTCGAGACCCTGAGTTCAAATCCTGACTCCGCCACTTCTTAGCTGTGTAGCGGCGGGTGAGTTGCTTAACTTCCCTGTGCTTTAGGATCCAAGCCTGTAAAGTGACATAATGAGTAGTATAGAACAAAGCTTAGAATGGCGCCTGGGACATGCAGAATGTTCAAAATGATTTCAATTGGCATTACTACTATTTTCCCCCTTTTACAGATGAGGAAACTGAGGATTAAAAATATGTCATTTGCCATAACTCACAGAGTTAATCCAGATCTTCCGACCTTAGGGGCCAAGGCACTGTCCTCCGTCATCAATGGTCAGCAGTGGATCAAGAAGCAGCAACAGGGCGCCCAATTCCTAAATTAGATTCTCTCTCCACACTCACACACCAAAGGCAGACAGCGTGGGCTGCTGTGCTGAATTCCTACAGACTCGAAATATATCTTAGACGCTGCTTTGGGGAGACAGGAATTGTCACATCCAGAGTGCACTTGCATAAACGGCCTGATATACACTCTGATGCTTCGTATGCCACAAAAGGGGCTCTCCTCTGTCCCCTGAGTCAAAGCACTGGTCCAGGCCGCTGGCACGGCATGCTTTGGAGAGGAAAGGGCTGTGTGTGGTGAGAAGGGCTGCTTTCCTGGTCCACTCGAGAAGGAGAACACGCTCCTCTCTCACCACCCTGACTTGCGACATTGCCCAGGCTGTGCCTCTGCACTGGAGCCTGCCCCTGCCTCCACGAGGACCGACAGTGGGTTCTAATGCCCCTCATCCAAGACAGCCCTCTGCAGGCCCTTTACAGCCCTGAGCCCCAAGGCAACACATCACCCCCAGACTACCACCTGCCATTGATGATATGCTTTCTTGACACTCGCCTCTTGGTTCGTAAAGTAGAAGGAATAATGAGAGGAAAAATAAAACCTTAAAATAATTGGATTCCAATCAATCAAGACTTTGCCTGCCCTATGACCTTATAACTAGCTAGGGGCTTTAATTCCTGCTGACAAATGTGTTGTCTGTGAGGGCGGTTTGTTTTTACAGGAAAATGTACTCTCAATGTATCATAAACTATTTTGTGATTACCGGGCTAGCCCACCGTGGTGGACTGTTCTACTGCTTCAGTGTCTTCTCCCTATGAGATGGTTATCCTTCCCTACACCACTGACACCAGGCTTGCTCACGTGACATTCTTTAGTCAATGAGACGAGAGCACATACCGAGTGCCAAGTGATACATGGCACTTCCGAGCATAAACGTGTGGAGTTGTCGCATGCTTCCAACATCACTTCTTTTCCCCCTGCTGCAAATACAGCAATGCCCAAGAGAGGGGCTGCTCCTTCAACGTGGACCCTGGAACAAGGGACAGATGTAGAGCAAACCCACAGCTAACCCACAGGCCATGTACAACATATGTGAGAAATAAGCTTCTGCTATTGTAAGCCATTGAGACTGGGGAGTTGTTTGGTACTGCAGCATAACCTAGTGGATCTCGGCTACCATATCCACTAAAGCCTATTTAGACCATATTAATCTAAGATATTATATATTTGCAATGAAAAGTAGTGGAAACTAATGCTCGAAATGATCATCATCAAAAAATATATATATTTTTTAAAGAACTAGGGCTAGACGTAAGGCATCTTAATATGACTGACATCATTCTTGCTAGTATTCAAAATGTAAGCTGCACCTGGGCAGGTTTTGATGCCTTTGGGCACAATAAGCTCCCACACACAATGTAGTTTTCACCCTAATCCCTTTTTTCTTCCTCCAGAGTTCATCTGTGAACTAGAGAATTTATACTTCCTCTTTTCATTGTCACTTTCAGAACTTCTGCTAACCTCACGATCTGTTCCCTTAAATGCACCCCAAAGGCGATAGCAAAGCAAAAGCTAAATTCAATTCTGCCACATCACCCTGGAGAAAAATGGCTCAACGGTTAAAGGGCAGACATGTGGTTTACTCTGGCTATTTCCTCTAAACTTGACTTTGGATTTTTTATTCCTTATTCATGTAAAGCTATAGACAGATCAGCTGTCAGATCCCTGTACACACAGTTTAAGAATGGAAAAAGAAAGCTTAATGGCAAGCAAGAAAAGTTATATGCAAGAAGATGATTTGGAAACATAGACATTTAGAAGATGAAATCACATGGCAGCAAACACGACCAGTCAGTCAGATTCCTAGGATGCAAAAGTAAAAAAAAAAAAAAAAAAAAAAAATCAAAAGACTTGAAGGCTTATGCATTTAAAAGAGGGCATGTGGATGGTGGTAGTGATAAAGCACCAGTGAAACTGGAAACAGATGGCTCTGGGTGCAGCTTAAATACACACCCTCACCTTACATATGTACATATTTATATAAACACAACAATACATGAAATTATGTATATAATTTTACATATTAAGCATAAATGGACAGACATATCCTGTAGGATTTACTCCTGCAACTCTGCTTTGGGTTTCCTTTTAAATTCATCTTTAGTGATAAAAGGATCCCTTCTTATTTATTAGACACAGCATTTGAATTTGCTTGCTTTCTGACAATTGTGTTCCATTCCGTGCTCACTACAAAGTGTCTGGTTTTAAAACCAGCACAGCGGGAATGAGTAACTGCCTGGGCAAATGGGCACATCTGCTTGGCTTCACAGGATGAGGACAAGCAAGGGATCCGCACTGCAGAGACGCCCAGCCCTGCCCAGCTGCACGGACAGATGTTGGGACTCACCAGATGCTGCGTAAACATGGAAACATCCTCTGTGCTGTTGTCAGAATTGACTCGCACCAACCTCCCGAGTCTAGGGGAACTTACAACTGTAAAGGTTATAGTTCTGTTTCCTGCACTGTCCATGTCATTGGTCACAGCTCTCAGGTCACGAGCTGAAAGGGGCTTCATGCAACCTAAGTGAAGATTGAAACATGCATGTAAGTATAAAGCATATGAAGGCTATGGTTAATGAAATGATCTTTACAGACCCCTGAGAACTGGAAACACGTAGTTATGTACGGGGGGCTGGCTAGCTCGAACTTGAAATTGGGCTGTGAGGGGCCAGCAGATCCATGCGGCTGCTGTTTGTGGATGTGGGGGCCAGAGATGAAGGAGGAAAATCCCATGAAAAGAGCCCCTCGGCCCCCGCAGTCCTGCATGTCTAACTAATCTCGAGAGGAAGAAGGCAACGCCAGGTGAGTGACACCCCGCTCAGCTCTGAGCACAGGAAGGGGGTGCCAGCTCTGTGCAGAGAGAGGACAGGAGATAGCACCCTCCATGGGAGGACAGACGTGTCCTGGCCTGACAGTGGCTGCAGGTGCTCAATGGAGTGTCCATCTGTGGATGCCTGGGGGAGAGGTTGGCTCTGAAACAAATGGCAGCGGTCTCCAGAGGAGCCCCCAGATGTGCAGGTTGCATGGACAACGTGGGGAGGGAAGGGCCTGTGTGGATGTTAAGGGAAGAAGAACCAGTGAGTGGTCAGTGTGCTACTGTGACCTCATTGATAACTAAGGGCCAGAGTGACTTGGGGACATTCAGGTTAGCGCAGTGCTTCTCAAATACTCTGTAGTGAAGGATCAGTGTTTCCCACCAAATCCACTGTGGACCAGTAATTTTATAAAATACAATAAAATATCTCAACAATGTCAAATTGCTATAAAATTTTCTAAACACCTCCTTTCACTTCCCATGCTTATCAGTTCACAGACTAGAGGTCCATGGACCACAATTTGAGCACTACAGGGCTAGAGTTTCTATCGCTTTACTTTGCATGGGTTTAGGGAATATCCCCCAATCTGATAAGATGGCAGATCTGAGAGAGATTTACAGTCATCCTGGCCCAGAATCTCACCTTCTCTTTTCTGTTTGAGCCCTTGCTAAAGGGCTTTAGCATTAGGTCTTGCACAGGGGCCTTGCACTAGCTCTTGGAGTCGGCACTTTATAAATCGTCTATGAAGTTGAGCCAATCACCCAATAATAACTAAGCCTCCTAAATGACATTCATTTTGCTTTCCGGACTCAACCATTATAGCCTTGGAGAGTGAGGGCCACCGACGGCAGTATTTAAACCACATTAGGTGCTTAAAGGCAGGACCTTGACTACAGCTAATACATGAGGAAGCCAGCTTTCATTAAGATTTTCAAACATGCAAAGATTGTTCTGAGCCTTTAATTTAGAGGTTCCCTTTAAAATACCTGACAACAAAACCAAAAATAACAAGTGGGACTACATCTACTCAGCAAAAGAAACCATCAACAAAATGAAAAGGCAACCTATGGAATGGGAGAAAATATCTGCAAACCACATATCTGATAAAGGCTTAATATCCAAAATATACAAGGATCTCATACCACTTGGTAGCAAAAAACCCCAAATAACCCAATTTTAAAATGGGCAAATGACTTAAATAGACATTTTTTCCAAAGAAGACTTACAAATAGGCAACAGGCACATGAAAAGGTGCTCATCAACGCTAATCATCAGGGAAATGCAAGTCAAAACCACAATGAGATATCACCTCACACCTGTTAAGATGTCCATTATCAAAAAGTCATGAAAGAACAAATGCTAGCGAGGGATGTGGAGAAAAGGGAACCCTTGCGCACTGTTGGTGGGAATGTAAATTGGTGCAGCCATATAGAAAATAGTATGGAGGCTTCTCAAGAAATTAAAAGTAGAACTACCGTATGATCCAGAAATCCCACTTCTGGGTATATATTCAAAGGAAACAAAATGATTATCTCAAAGAGAAATCTGTACTCCCATGTTTATTGCAGCATCACTCAAAATAGTCAAGGTATGGAAACAACCTATCATCAGTGGATGAATGGATCAAGAAAATGTTGTAAAATGTGATACACACACACACACACACACACACACACACACACACACACAGGAATATTATTCAGCCTTAAAAAAGAAGGAAATCTTGTCATTTGCAACAACATGGAGGAAGCTAGAGGGCACCAGGCTAAGTGAAACAAGCCAGACAGAAAGACAAATACTGCATGGTATTACTTATATGTGGAATCTTTAAAAAAAAAAGTCAAACTCATGAAAACAGAGATTGGAAAGTGGTTGCCACGGGGCTGGGGGTGAAGGAAATGATGAGAGTTTGCTAAAAGGGTATAAACTTTCAGTTATAAGATAAATAAGGTCTCAGGATCTAATGTATAACATGGCGATTATAGTTAACATTGTATTGTATAATTGAAATCTGCGAAGAGAGTAGAACTGAGAAGAAAAAAGTAAATATGTGAAGTGATGAATGTATTCATTAACTGGATGGGGGGGAATCTTTTCACAATGTATACATAAATCAAATCATCGGGTTGCATATTTCAGATATCTTACAATTTTATTTGTCAATTATACCTCTATAAAGCTGAAAAAGAAAAGACAAAATAAAATAAGATAAAATAAAATACCGGAGCTCCTGAGATAGGCACTAGGTCCTGCGGCTCCTGAGGGGTAGGCAGGAGTACCTGGACATATCAGCCTCAGGAACACAGTTCTGTCCCAGATTCAGGACTGCCTTGGTTCCACCTTGGTTACCACACACACACAAAGATGCTTTAACTCCCTCCCACATTTCTCTTAGTTCTTGCTGCTGAAAGTTTTGCAGTCACTGCCACCTTCTAGCTTCTGGAGCTGGGGACCCAGGATGTGAGTTCAGCCCGGGGAGGCCAAGAGGAATTATTCTGTATGCTTAGTCAACATTACAGAAAGTCATAACTGAGGCCCGCTCTCTGCTGCCTGCCAAGATGGCCCCCATCCTGTCAAGTGGATTATACCTCTTTTGTGTGCAGTTTCTGGGCTCCCCAGCCTCCAACTTCTCATCTTCAGTTTTGCTTTGGAACTTTTCCCCACCGTGCCTTCTTAATTATTTCCTTCTTAGAAAGGACTCTTAACTTTGCATTTATTCCTTCACCTCAAGGATTACCTTTGGCAGGTGTGTGTGTGTGGGGGGTAGGTGGGAGAGACTCTTTAAAAGAATCATTTCATTATCTTATTTAGCCTTTTGGGGTAGAGGCCACCAGAGATGTTCCAGGCCAAGAGTACTTGTCTCTCAGCCAGGCTATATTAATCCTTCATTCCCTTGTCCAGCTTCCTAACCCAGAAGAGTGTCTAGTTGCTAGTCAGAAGTCACCTGGAGCATGCTCAGTTGGAAAGGCTAGCTGGCACCATGCTGCCAGTGCTCCATGAGAATCTCTTGCCGCGCAGCCCAGTTCACCAAGAGCCATCGTTTCCCCCCCCACCCCATCTCCTTTCATCCAAGAGTTGATATTTTCATCCATGAGCTTCAAGCACTTAATTTGGGAAAGGGTTCACTAAGGTCCCACCTAAATCTATATTCCACAGGAGAACTGTCCTACAAGGAGTGTGGTAATAAAAGGACTCTAACCATATCTGTCTGGCAAGCTCTCACTCCATATGTACCTCTTGGAGATTTGAAGAGCAAATCAGCACATTAAAGACTCTAAGTCTTGGAGTAAAGACATCTTTTTCACCCTTCTTTTAAGTACACCTATTGTGTTTATTTCATGAAAAACAACCACCACCATAACAGCGAGAGTTTCATGGTCACCAGGCTAGGAGGTCTTGTGCATCTCTTCCACAGACATTATCAAGTGCCTCGTATGTGACAAGCCCTATAATGAGTAGAGATATACCAAGAAACAGCAAAAACACAGTCCTGCCTTTTCTTTCAGATGTCATGGTAATTCTAAGAAGTATGTGTTTGTTTCCTCATCATTAAGAAGGGATGATAAGGCTCGGAGAGGTTAAGCAACTTGCCTAATGGTCAAACGTAGGCCTCACTGACTCTGAAATGAGTACTATTAAAAAGTTGACACTATATTGCCTACACTATATTACTTTGAGCTCGGTGCTGAAATGATATCTGAGTCAGGAAATGTGAGGAATCATGCAAGAAATCTGATAGATTCTGCTCTCCACCTTCCAGACACAGCCTGCCTCTTCCCTGGGCTTCACATCTGCATTTATGCTGTCCTCTCTGGTATGCTCACCCCTCTTTGTTGTCACCCATCATAATGCTACTCACTCTGCAGGGGCAGCCTAAGACCCATCTGGCCAACAAGATCTCCCTCACCATTGCAGTCTATGGGAAATTTTCCTCCCCTGAACTCAAGTAGCTCACCCAGTCTGCGCCCTCACTGGACACTTAGCATAATATATTTTGCATGATTAGTGTACTCTCGAGTATAAGTCCCTTATTTCCCTACTTAGTAAGCCTTTAATTTTTTCCTTGAAGATTGACAATCTTTTCTTATAGCTCTCGGTTATCTCCTGCTAAGCCTTACAATATTCAATCCAGTGTTTCAACACCATCTGACTAAAAGGTTTTATAAATCTCTGCTCTAAACCCTTTAGCAACATGCTGTGACTTCCTTCTGCTTTCTTCTCTCCCTCTGTTCCCACCATGGAGGACAGATGGCCCGTTGGTGAGACATGATTCCCTCTATATCATAACCAAACCCCAAGGGGATTGAAGTCACACAGTTTGCTATGAATACCCTTCGCTAATCGGTTACTTAACTCTAGGTCTGTGTAAGCTTATATTCTAGACTAGTTTTGACAAAGCTCTCAAGGTCAACCCCTCCTCAACACTCTATGTAAAAGAGCCAAGTACAACTTGGATACACAGAAAGACTAGGACCTAAGGCCATAGTTTGTTCCAAAATGCCATCACTAAAGATAAACAAACACATTCAATGGTGGCATTCAAGGTGAAAAAAATTGGTTACAAAATTCCTTTCCGGGGAATAAATTTTCCTGAAAAAAATGGAATATATATATAAACACACACACGCATACACACAAATATATATGCACATATATATGTATGTGTATTTATGTGTGTATATATACAAAATAACAAAATGAAAATACACATCGAGTGAATTTCTTTTCTTAGTTCACACGCGCAAAAAGTTTGTTTAGAACTATAGTTCTTCCTACTTTAAAATAACCGAGTTAAAGAGTGACTCTCAAATTTGGCAGGGCATACAAGCTATGACTAACCTTAAAACATTCACCCACTAAGTATCCTTATCACTACCTTGTCTAACGCTACAAATTCTTACAAGTCTAGAGCCAGGGCCACTTTTTAGGGCAGTATATGCAAAGGAGGCAGTAGCATGGCCACGGGCTTCTGGGCTGGTGGGGAAAGCCCAATGCTCATGGGATCACTGAGGGTGAAAAAAAAGTTGGCTAATTATGGGTTGCAGTATTTCCATAATCCAAGAGAGTAAAACACACAAAATTTCCATATAATCATTGTTGTTTATTCAATTGCTTTTTATCTTTTCCTGGTTGTGTATATCAATCCATCAATAACATTAAGAAGGAGACAAACTAAATAGCCACATGACGGTCTCATTCTCATAGAACTGATATTCTAAAATAGAGGCAGCCCTGGAACAGAGGCGCGTACAGAAAGGACAGGAGTTGTGATCCGAGCACAGGGTTTGGGGTTGGCATCGGCACTCGGTCTTGGGGCTTAGGATTCCTATTAGTTACGTGACTTTGAACCTGTCCAAGCCTCAGTGTTTTTTATGGGCCAAATAGAGATGATCAAAACTTGGTTTTAAGCACATTATTTTGTTTAAATCCTTCTAACAACTCAGTTCAGTAGATAAAAAATATAAAACACTATAAAAACATAAATATCAATAGTATTTGAATATCTATTCTAGAATAGGAATAGATTTTCTCCTATTATAGTTCTATCAAATCCATAGCTCTATAAAAAGGAATAGATTTTCCCTGATATTTCAGAACATATACGTCAACTCGAGTCTGACAAGAGCAGCCAACAGTGGACAGCTGACAGCTGGAGTCACCCCAGAGGTGGGACACAGAGTGCCTCCCATCCCCCCGCCAAGGGGCTGGCTAACAGATGAGGGCGGCAGAGGTCACTCAGGGTCTGCTCCCAGCAGGACCTGACATGGGGGGTCCTAAGGGAAGAAGACTGGGGCATCTGTCATCATCATCCCTGTAGCTTCACGCAGCATCAGGGACCAACATCCTCGGGAGGCTGCTGGGCCAGACTGAGCAAGGCTCACCTGTGTCCTGGAGAGAGGATGAGGAGATGTGGTCTTCAGAACCATGTCCACACCTACTAATTCTGATGCAGAACAGAGGGGGCCACTGCTACTTGGGGATGTTAGGGTAGGAAGAATGCCAAGAACAACTGGACCAAGTGACCCATAATGTCCATCCCATCTCTAAAATCTGTGGCTCTATTGTTCTCATTGCACACCCATCCAACCTCAGATCAAATGTAAGAACCACCTGATGGAAACATACAATAAAAATCCATTTTCCTTCCTACTGGCCAGGAGCTGCATTTGGAAATAAGTCACAGTCTGGGGATAAAAGGCGACACAGAAACCAAGAATAACAGACCTAACGAGCTAGAGGGAGCTGGAAAATGAAACAGCTCACTTTGGAATCTGAGGATAACGTGCAAGTTCCAGTGGAGAGTTCTTGGATACAGGATACAGGGAGGCCAGGGCAGGGCAGATGCAGCGCATGTTGGGAAGGGAAATGAGATGGTGGCTCAGGGCTGAGTCCAAATATTAAACACAGGACTAAGAAAACTATATGTTTTGCATAGTTCCACAAAGGTGACAACACATTTTTCTTGCTAAACTAATATTCAGTAAAGCAGGTGCCAGAAACTCAAAACTTTCTAAGCTGTAGCGGCTGTAACTCCCCTTTAATCTAATAAAACTGTCTTCAATTACTAAACCAGAGTTTAGCCAGAATAGATGAAAGGTATTTAATCTTTTGCAGCAACCAGATTTACTCTGAGTTTAGACCCTCTTTTTAATAGATTGCTATATTTTTCAAAATTTTAGAGTGCAGTAGTTTGCTTATTTTTTAAAACGCTAAATGGCACCCTAATTGCCTTGAAAAACCTGATAGAAGCATCACACTTATTCTCAGAGAAAAATTATGGAACATAAAAAGGCTTCAGAAGAGAAGAATCTGGGTTAACATATCTTCAATTGGATTTTGATAAGGTTTCTTTTTGTGAGCTCAAATGCTTAAAGCACCTAAAAATTTCAAAATTTCTCCTTAAAATTCTTGTTTTTTTTTAAAAGTTACAAACAGTAACCTTTTTCTCTAGGGTTACAATAGAGGTATGTAAGCTTTATCTATTTCCTGGTTGCATAGCCAAGTTATATCTTTAAGCCACAAATTCTGCCAGCTTGCTGTGAATATATCACCTATTTCACATAGTGTAAGGGTTAAAAGACTAGTACAATGCTAGCCCCATGGATCTCAGTCCTGGCTGTACTTCAGAACCACCTGGGACTTAAAAAAAATAATGATGGCCAGGACCCATTCCAAAGACTCCCATTCAATTGGTGTATGGTGAGGCTGAGACGCTGGTATTTTTTAAATCTTCCCAGAGCTTGAGAACAACTGGCTAGAGTAACCATGGAGTGGCCATAATTAATAAAATGATTAGTGTCTTTTTCCATCTATATTTGGCTGAAAATGCATATCAATTAAACAAGTTACAATGCATAGGTTTTTTTTTTAAACTGAAATATAAAATTTTATTATTTCCTGTGCTGTCTACCTCAGTGCTTTTTTTGGGAAATAACAAGTTTTAATTTTTTTTCCTCCTTTTTTATTACCCCTGCCATTGGGTAAATCTTTTTCTATTCCTGCTTTGAGGGTACTGAGCCAGAGATGCTACCTTAGATCTTTCCATTCTTGGCAAAAAGCAGTCCAAAGGCTTCAGGGCCCCGAAGCAGGAACTCAGTGAAATCCTGATGGTCCCCCTGATACACAGGGTTTTTATATTCAAAAACGAAAACCCCAAGATCTAGACGGTCAGGACAGAGCCTGGCTCTCCTGCTTCTTTAAGGACCCTAAGGAGAGAGCAGGAAGAAAGTGCACATGGAACATAAAGATTCCTCCCCCCATTGCCTTTCACCAACATGCCCTCTTCTAAGGAACAGAAGATAGGAAAGAGAGGGGTGGGGGAGACCGAGCCTTGCTTTTGCTAAATTCCTGCAAAGAGACAATTCTTTCTGGGACTTTGTAACTGTTGTTGATATCGCGCTATAGTAAAAGATGATACTTTACACCATTCAGGTAGAACTTTCTAAATAAATTGAAAAACACTTAAACCGAAACACTCAATGAAGTTAAAATCTTACCTGGAAAGATGCTCAGTCCTCTGTTTACTTCTAAGCTAATGATCAGAGCTGGAGCTGTGATACTAAAAATCTGTCGTGGTGCAAAGTTCAAACCATCAGTAACCTGAAAATTAAAGCCTCCTGACATTGCTCCTTTAAAAGAAGAAATTACATTCTGGTCAATTTGGTTGTTTTGCAAAAGCCACCCACTTTCACCTTCTCTCCCACCTGATCCCCCTGCAAAGTGACCCCTATCAATTTGAGAGTATGTTAATAGTCACTGAGCTCACCAAATCAAATATTGCCAAAACACAAAGTTAAAAGAACATCAATAAAGGTCTAAAATGCATATTCCTGCCTCACCCCCTCCTGAGAGTAATAAAAGAAAGCAAAGATGTTACGTCCAAGCAATTTTTTAAAAAATTTAAAACATGTTCATCACCTGCATTTTATTATTTTGGCATCAATTTATACCAATAAAAGTAATACATGCATGCAATGTACACACACACACACACACAGCCCTTAGCAATTTCTGAACTACTGATAACACTTACTTGATAATAAGAAAAATGAAAACTAGAGGGAAGTAAATAACACTTAGCCCCTCCCCCCAAATAATTTCCCATTATTCATCTATTTCAAACTAGCTGTTTTCTGCTAAGAGGGGAAAGAGAAAAGCGGAGAAAGACTCAGCCCCAGTTTTGTTAAATTCCTGCAAGAAGAGAATTCTACTCCCACACTTCTGTCAAGGGATCAATTAGTGATATCAGAAAAGTTATAAATTAACTTATGTACGGAAACAGAAGTTGAGTCGGACCCCCTATTGATCCCATTCCCGGGAGTGCTTTACCAATCTGACTCCCAAAGCACCAGGCAAGATCACCACGCAGACAGCCTGATGATCACAGTCCCCTCACCCTTTGAAATTGTTCACCCAGCAGTAAATCTGCAGGCCCACAGCTCTCTGCATCATGTAATGGGTAGAAATGTCCTCTTTGTTGCCCTCAGGACATGTGTCAGGGAACAAAGGAGACACGGTTCACTCTGCAATTACCTACTACTCCCGTAATAACATGATTTAATAAAGGGCTGGCTGATAGCTTAACGGCAAACCCAGGGAGTTCTGATTCCTCACCAAAAAAAGGTTACAGCCTTTAAAAATTTTTTCCAAAACACTCAAGAGTCATATTTTTAAAAACAGCAAAAAAAAAACCCACAAAAAAACAGAGAAAGAGAATTCTGGGTCTGCCTAATTCAGAGCAGAGGCCCACAATGAAATGTTATTTTTCTTTGTCTGCTCGTTTTGACTAGAAATAGCACTTTGAAAATTGTATTTAATTAAACGTGAAATTAGGGAGAGAATGCTTTCTGCCATTAGGTACTTTGAACATTTCATGAATCTGGAAACAAAATAGAAATGGAATCGAAAGGAATTCTATCACAACAAATACTAGAATAGTGTACTGGGTATGCCCTAACTATCATACTAATTATGACCAAAGAGGGGGAAGGAGGGAAACATGAAAGCAGCTGTGACCTGTGGATTTTCTATTGTACAACCTCAGATCTTCCTGACTTGACTGTACTTTCAGAAGGGCAACCTGAAATCACTTAGCTCCTCCACTTCTGGGCTCTATCGACCTACTTAGGTTGTTATGTGGAATAATGAATTAGATTAATGGCAGAGCACTTTGCAAATATAAATGCTAAGAGAGACTAATTAAACCTAAGCCTTTGTTTGGGGCTGCTGATGGACAGATGTAGCAGGGAGAGCCAGCTGGTTTCAGCAAGAGACTCATCCGCAGCTGGGCTCCAGCCACTTTGAAGGCTATTATTGCCTCCAAGTCCATTTACAAAATGTAATGATTCACTCTCAAAGAGCTTGACTATAATCCTCCTTCCTGCTTTTTAAGGAGAAATTATTTTCTCTACTTGCCAAAAGCAAATATTGACCTGGTAGTTTAACAAATAAATCAATCCAGAGAGCAAATTTATATTTTAATCCTTTACTGCAAAGGGTAACTTCAGTTCTCCAACCTACTCTAGCCTTCAATGGGTGGCAGCTAGTGGAGAAAGCCCAGCTTTAGGGTCAGACCAACTTATATCTTTCTGAGCCTCAGTTTCTTTTTTTTTTTTTTTTTCGGTACGCGGGCCTTTCACTGTTGTGGCCTCTCCCGTTGCACAGCACAGGCCCCGGACGCGCAGGCTCAGCGGCCATGGCTCACGGGCCCAGCCGCTCCGCGGCATGTGGGATCTTCCCGGACCGGCGCACGAACCCGCGTCCCCTGCATCGGCAGGCGGACTCTCACCCACTGCGCCACCAGGGAAGCCCTGAGCCTCAGTTTCTTCATCTCTAAAACAGGATCATCGCTTCCGCTCACACAGAGAACTTCTGCAGGTTAAATGAAATGGATCATGTGATTGCACCTTCTGCAGTGCCTAGCATGTGTCAGAGTCAGTAACTCCTTTCCACTGCAAACTGCATCGTTTTAGAAATTCCAAACCTCCCCTGTGCAAGTCTCTAGAGTAGCTCTCACCATTTTGAAAATAAGATAATCCTTTCATAGAGATAAAAAACTTCCTAGTCCCTTGCCTAATAATACCTGGATTTTTAGTATCTACTAATCAAAACCACACGTAATTGGCAGAAACAGCCTGTCAATTCAATGTCCCTTTAAATAAATTGTATTTTACTAATGAACGCATCTGCACACAATTAAAAAATAAAAACACACATATGTGGAAAAGATCATTCAGTCTAGAAATAATGCTTTGGTACATATGTGGGTGGATTTAGGATCTTGTTGCAATAAAACTAATCCCCAACAGGTCCCCAGGCTACAGGTTTGGTACCACTAGATGACAGCAGTCACATAGTAAATGATTTTCAGATTATCTGGGGATTCTTTGTACTTAACTGCAAAGATAATCAGGAAATTACTACCTTTGAATTTAGAAGATTTTAATCTTTATTTTCTTTACTGTATTTTCAAAGAGGATAATTAAAAATGGCTGGAGAGGTATGGCTTTTAGCTTTCCCATCATGCACCCCCAGCTCATGCTTCCCCCATTTCCTCCTGCAGGCTGGGAATGGGTGCTTCCTCTCTGTGACCACTGACAAGGGAGCCTGGAAACAAAGGCAGGTTAGATCACCCCTTCTGCAGATTTACAGTGGCTATTTGGCCTACTGATTTACTGATGACCAGAAGGAAGAAAACAAAGTCTTTTAATGTCAGGGTCTCTTAGATTTACAGTTATATTTATTCATTCATTCGTGTGTTCATTCATTTAACAAATACATTTGTTGTGTTCACTAATGTATCCCTCGCATTTGGAACATTACCTGGCACATAACAGGTATTCAATATGATTTCATTCTTTCAATAAGTTTGTATTAAGCACCTACTATGTTCCAGTCACTGTGCTGAGGATATAAGCGCAAACAAAAGAAAGAGCCTATTCTTCTAGCCCTTATACTCTAGTGGGGAAGACAGACAACAAACAAATGAACAAATCAATCTATACTGCAATGCCAGGTAGCCAGGGTAAGGGATAGTGGGTGACGGAAGAGACGCTATTTTAGTGTGTGGTCAGGAAAAGGCTCTCTGAGGAGCATATATATGAGCGCAGGCCTTACACGACAGTGTGAGTAAGCCACGTGTGAGTTACAGGTACCCTCTAATGTCTGCCATTATTGACCTCACCAAACTGTGTCACTTTTTAAAAAATTATAGAGTTTGCAAAGTTTTTAGATGGCTTGTGGTTTTCCTTCAGCAGCTATTAGGCTTGACTACATGTTAACCTCTGATTGAAACACATTTTAGTTTCACGTTGTTTTTCCCAGTGACATACCAGTGTGTACAAACACTAGCTGACCCTCATTGATTTGAGCCTGGGTGAAG
Organism: Physeter macrocephalus; assembly: GCF_002837175.3. Lineage (NCBI taxonomy): Eukaryota > Metazoa > Chordata > Mammalia > Artiodactyla > Physeteridae > Physeter > Physeter macrocephalus. The sequence continues at coordinate 58,763,317 of NC_041221.1, forward strand.
TTCTGCATGCTTCGGCCAGGAAAGGACTTGAGAGCCAAATGCCCATTGCTGGGTGGAGAGACCAAGTAGGCAAGGTTCTGCGGGGAGGACTCCCCATCTTCTGCACAGAGCTCACCACTGGTAATCTCAGTGACAGAATTCACCCACACCTTAAAAAGAAGAGAATCACAGATCTTGAAAGGACCAATTCCAATCATATAACACTAGTAAACTGAATAGCTATGAGACCCTGGCCCCTTGTACAAAGATTTAAAAACTGAAGCCATTCACCGAGTTTTTAAAGCATGAAGATTCTTAATTCAAAACAGACAGATAATTAAATGCCAGATGAAATGTGGAGCATGTTGTAGTGTTTATTTGATTTATGAGGTTTATGAGGTTTCAATAAAAAATAGGATTCATCGTTATTTATTCAAAATTAATTATTTAAACTGCATATGCATTTATATAAAGTATAAAAGCAATAAAAGCTGATGGTTACTAAGTACCTTCTGTGTGGCTGGCATGTGCTAATACTCTGTGTGGAATCTCAATCACAGAACCTACCTCAAAGCATCGATTTAAGGATTTCTATTCATTAAGATGCGAATGATTTCATCAGCTTTTAAATATTTGAGGGCAAAACACACACTGCACATTTTTTATTCTTCTCCTTCATCCTACCTGTCTTGCAGGAAAACAAATATCTGGTCCCTATGGCCTTATAATGTTTGCTGGGCTGGTAGCTCATTGCAATTCTTTCTGAGTAATAGTCTCTATTTTTCCAGTTACATTTAAAATCTATTCACATTATTCAACAATTCATCATTTTTTGAGCATCTCCTACATTCCAGGCAATGTTCTGGTGTTTGCAATACGTCAGTAAAACAGAGTCTTGTCCTTGTGGAGCATACATTCCAGCAGGAGAGCAGAAGGGAATACAGGGAAAAGAAGAATAGAAATAATGAAGAAATGAATTACATAGTCTGTTAGAGGGTCACAGGCACTGTGAAAAAAATTGTAAATGAAACCAAATGAGACGCTCAGGAGTGGGAGAGTGTTAGATAGGAGGCTCATCGGAGGAAAACTGGAAGGAGGCGAGGGAGGAGCCCCGTGGACGTGTGGGGAAGAACATCAGGTAGAGGGAACAGCCCTACAGTGGGAGCAGGGCCTCAGCTTTTGCGGGGCAGCAAAGAGGTCAGGGTGGCGAGACCAGAACAAGCAAGATGAAGAGTAGGAGGCGGCGAGTCAAACACAGCCTGGAAGGTCAAATCCCGCAGGCTCTTGAAGGCCACCAGAAGAGCTTGGACTTCACTTGCGTGCAGTGGGGGATCATCGTGGGGCTTGAGGTGAGGTGTAACTTGGTCTGGCTTAGGTCTTAACAGATCCCTGTGGCTTCTGTGTCAAGGACAGACTCTGGAAGGCCAAGGGTAAAAGCAGGACGACAGTTAGGGGGCAACTGCAATAATCCTGGAGAGAGATGAAAGAAGAGAGTGGGGGGAGCTGGAGAGGAGGTAAGAAGCGGGGAAATTCTGGGTGGGTGTTGGCCACAGAGCCAACAGTTTCTGACGAGCTAGGTGTGGTGAGGGCAGAAGAAGGAAAGGCAGTCAGAAGAACCTGGTTTGGGTCTCAGCAACTAGAAGGATGGAGTCACCATCAACCGAAACGAGGGCCGCTGCGGGTGGAGTGGATCTGGCAGTAAGAGCAGGAGTTCAGTTTTGAACATGCTGAGTTTAAAGTGCTTGTTGAGACGTCACACCAGCTCTGATGGAATTAGGTTGTTTCGAGTTTCTCTAATCCTGCAGTCACGTGATATTTCACCAAAACTAAAGATGGCGGCGTTATCACTAACTAGATTTTCTCATTTCTCTCTGTATTTATAAATGTCCTCCCCCCAGAAATTCTGTGCACATTCCCAAGCTTATGTGTCATTCTTTGCTCTCTGACTAGAACCTTATCATCTTCTACACTTGTTACCAACTTGCTTAAAAATTCAATCCTAAGCAATTTACTAGGTAATCGCTGGTCTAAGGGGCTGTTCTTCTCAGTAGAAAAGGCAGTTTATGAAATAACTTAACTGTAACTAAACAGAATTTGAGATAGGGAGATTAGAAAGTACAAAGGATTCCTACATTTACCTACCAGACATGACATGCCACTTCACCTATGAAACCTTGGGCACATTTCTCAATTTCTCTGTGCCTCAATTTCCTCAATAGTGAACTAGGAATAATAGAATTATTATGTATAATGAGTAAGTTAAGATCTGCAAGTGCTTAGAGAAAGCTTTATCTGGCACATAGTAAGCATTCAATAAATATTAGCTTTATGTTACCCATCTTCTTCACCAGATTTGGCTCTGAGGATAGATGTGATTTCTTCATATTACTCAGAAGTCATTTGGAGTTTAAGGATTACCACTTTCTTTTTTTTAATATTTATTTATTTGGCTGTGTTGGGTCTTAGTTGCGGCACACGGGCTTCTCTCTAGTTGCTGTGTGCAGGCTCTCTAGTTGTGGCACGTGGCCTTAGTTGTCCCGCGGCATGTGGGATCTTAGTTCCCTGACCAGGGATCAAACCCATGTCCCCTGCATTGGAAGGCAGATTCTTAACCACTGGACCACCAGGGAAGACCCTGATTACCACTTTTAAGGCTATTCTTTTTTTTAACTTTTTTAAAATTGGAGTATAGTTGGTTTACAATATTAAGTTAATTTCAGGTGTACAGCAAAGTGATTCAGTTATATATGTTTTTTTCAGATTATTTTCCATTATCGGTTATTACAAGATATTGAATATAGTTCCCTGTGCTACGTAGTAAATCCTTGTTGCTTATCTATTTTACATATAGTAGTGTGTATCTGTTAATCACATACTCCTAATTTATCCCTCCCCCCATCCCTTTCCCCTTTGGTAGCCATAAATTGGCTATTCTATAATATGTACTGTACATTCTGTTTAATCCCACAGCATTCCTCCATAACTTGAGGTAAATAGTTTATCCATTTAATGATTGTGTTGTCAATGGATGCTCCTATATCTTGGCATTTGGAATATGCCCACTGAGGATTTTTCAGCCCTAAACTCTAAGGACATCAATTTTTTAATAGCTACCAGAAATGTTAATCAACCTAATGTTCAAATTATAAAGTTTTGGTCTTCAGTTAATCCATGGAAAGCCTACAGTTTCTATAATATACACAAGTTGGACTGCTTAACAAAATTCAAGTCCAATCATTCTAGTTTTTCACTTTTTACATTTTTAAATCCATCTGTGTATTTTATTCTCATTTTTTCAGGAACTTGAACAGATTTGGAAATGTACTGCCATTTCTCTTCCCATGACTCGTAGATACTCATTTTTTCCAACACCATGCATACGAAAGCTGGATGAAGCATGTTTTCCACTGTAGTTACTCTTCTGTGAAACACTGCTTTTGCTCCTCTTGCCTCTGGAATACACCATCTTCCAAAACAAATGTAAAACCTGCCACTGAACACAAGAGCTAGTAACCTCAGGTCTCCACTTCCACTCAAACCAAATTTAGTTCAATTAAAAGTCCCATTGCTTTCGGTGAGGCCTGATTTAATGCCTAGTCCTTGGTAACGGAAACTTCAAATGGGTGGGGACAAGAAAAACAAAGACTCCAAACTTGAATTCAGATTTCAACGTGACCCAAAGCCCAAGAAATAATGCTTTAAGGAGTTAATATCTGAAAAAATTAACACTTGAACCTGGAATGATATATTTTTTAATTCACGTTTAACTTAAACAGGAGGTTAGTGAGATTTAGAAAAATTATGATCCAAATTATGCTCTTAATATTTAAAAACCCAGACCTTTGAGTTTCATATGAGAGATGTGAAATATTTGTGAACTGACTATCCCACTATTTGACCCCGTCAGGCCTTCAGGCCTCCAAGTCACCGGTTCAGACTTTGCTGCCTTCATTCTTCCACTGTCCCTAGCTCTCAAAGCTCTTTTCAGTGATGGCAAGTGCTTATCAGAAACAAGCAAACGGTTCTATTTCTGGTATGAACAGCAACAACAATAAATCAAAATGTACAGCATCACTGAAAGCAAAAGCTGAAAAATAGAAAAATGAAGCCCCCTTGTGGACACCAATACATTTATCGGGTATGCACGAAACTCACTGGTCATGCTTGAGTACGAAAGAGAGTATGTTCAGAACATACTTCTGAGGATAAAATAAAAAGGATTTACCTGACGTGGTCTAACTCCAGTTGGTCATGACAGAAATGATCTCCTATACCACTGAATGGCCATGATCAGCCAGCCACAAGTCCTGTGACTTAAGGCAATTTGTTAAAATACTTTCAGTACACTTGAAATGATGGGATCGAGGGGTTAACGTTCAGATTTCTGCCTCTGAATTCCCATCCAGAGTCTGAGATGCTATTAGCAGCTCTGACCCTATCCTCCCACTTCCTTCTCCCAGGTAGACTGCAGATGACCCTTCATGCCATATCCTCTAAGCTCCAATGACAAGTAAGGAGAGTGAGCAGTCATGTGGGATAGTCTGAAGGTCTTGAGAAAATGTTGTTTGAAAGTCAAAGCCTGGTGGCGCAGTGGTTGAGAATATGGGTTCGATCCCTGGTCCAGGAAGATCCCACATGCCACAGAGCAACTAAGCCCGTGCGCCACAACTACTGAGCCTGTGCTCTATCTAGAGCCCATGAGCCACAGCTACTGAGCCCACGTGCCGCAACTACTGAAGCCCACGTGCCTAGAGCCCGTGCTCCACAACGAGAGAAGCCAACGCAATGAGAAGCCCGCGCACTGCATCGAAGAAAGCCCACGCGCACCAACGAAGACCCAACACAGCCAAAAATAAATAAATAAATTTATTTTTTAAAAAAGAAAGAAAGTCAAAGACACCAGAGAATCTGAAGACTATGATGGTTAATTTTATGTGTCAACTTGACTGGGCCACAGGGTACCCAGCTCTTTGGTCAAATATTATTCTGGGTGTTTCTATGAGAATGTTTTTGGATGAGATTAACATTTAAATGGGTTGAGTAACGCAGATTGTCCTCCTTCAGGTGGGTGGGCCTCACCAATCAGCTGAAAGCCTGAATGGAACAAAAGGACTGATCCTTCCCTAGGGTCAGGGCAGTAAAGAGAATCCTTTCCTGCCTGACCGCCTTTGAACTGGGACCCTGGCTCTTCCTGGCAGCCTTTATATGGGAACTACACCATCGGCTCTCCTACGCCTCCAGCTTGCCCACTCACCCTACAGATCTTGGGACTTGCCAGCCTTCACGATCACATAAGCGAATTCCTTATAATAAACAAACAAACAAATAAATAAACACACACACACACACCTTATTGGTTCTGTTTCTCTGGAGAACCCTACATAATACAGAGGCCTTATTAATTCATATTTAGGACTGTTTTTGCCCCAGACTCTGCCACTGTCTAACTTGGTTATTTTGGGCAAGTCACTTAACCTCTGAAGCCTTCTCTCTTTTTAAAAATGGAAATAACAGCAATACTTGCTTTATATACCTCACCAGGTCCTTGGGCTTCGTAACTGTAACCATGAAGGAAGAGATAGTAGAGCATCATGGTTACAAGCAGAAACTTGCATTCTAGCTCTTCCACTTACTGCCTACCAGCAGCTCTTCCAGTACTGACCTTGGGCAAATGTTTGAGCCTCTCTGTGCCTCAGATTCCTCATCCTTAAAATAGAAATTATATTCCATAGAGTTGTTGAAGATTAAATGAGTAAATAAACATAAAATGCTTAGAACAATGCCAGAAACAGAGTAAGTGCTAGGTAAGCATTAGCTACCATTAAGATTATGTAAATGATAGTTGTTTTTACTGTTTGTTATGCTCTGAAATCTAGAAGAAGAAAAATCACTGTCTGAAATAATTCCCTACATTTGAAACTTTTGCCTGGAAAGAAGTAACTAGTAACCATAGCTTTGGAGAGATTATCTCTTTGTTGGAAAATGTACTCCCACAGCTCTGCTATTTTGATGAAATGCATACTCTTTATACATTAGTTTTCAGAAAGTTAACAAGCCTAATGTGTGGCAGTTCTTTTGTATAAACAGTTATCCGTTTGTGAGAATAACTTCCATTACGTTCAACACACACAGTTTTTCCAGGAAGTTTTCTGTGTTCATTTGCCATTGTTATTACACATTCTCATGGATATGACAGAGATATCATACTCCAATAAAAAAAAATTAGGGGCATAAAGTAAAGAATATCTTAGATGTCATAAACTGCCAATACAGGCTCTTGAAATCAGCAAGACCAATTCCTGACTGTCTCTTGGCTCTTTTTCATCAGGTCTAAATTACGCTGAGATAGATAATAGACACTGTAGTTATATCATAAAATTTTAGTGCATGAGATTTCCTTCTTCTAAAATCCTTAAACCAATTCCATTCACGTTATGCTGTATATAACAGGAAAGCAATGTTGTAATTATATACCCTGGTCTACATCCCTTTTTCTTCAAATATTTAAAATTTTATAACTTATGTTCTTCCTTTTCTGTATTTGCCCTCCTCAACATGACTTTGGGCCGTAAGAGCAGTACCTAAAGCGAATCAGCCAGGCTTGCAGACAATATACCTGGTCCATCCACCCCTATCTCCTTTCCTGCTGGACAGAGCAACGCAGACGGGCAGTGAATGGGCAGGCAGGGCTACCCTGGCCAGCAGCCCTATGATGACGGGTACTCACAGGGAGACTTCAAAGCTGAGGACGGCAATCTGTGCTCCTCCCCTAAACACAGAGACCTCTTGCATGTGGTAAAGTACCCTGATGAAGGGGTATAGCGGGCAGGAGGTTGTTACAGCCTGCATTAACTCTGTTATAACCTTCCAGTATCCATTTCTAGGGGCCCTGCTAAATAGAAGTTTCCAAAAATGAACTCCTAGGACTTTACTCAACCTGTAAAAGCTCAGGTGTTCCTAGAAACAGGAAGAGTAATTTTAAAAAGTGATTTATCCATATAAAAACATTTAGCTTTGCCAGATCAGTGGCATACAATGTTCTCTGATTAACACCCAAAGTAAGGAATACTTTTTACAAAACAACCTATTACTCATATGCATATATGGACGTGTGTGTGTTTAAAATGACGCAAAAGTTTCATATAACAATTCTGCCCTCACTACACACAGTGCATTCTGATGCTACCTGTTCTATTCTATTTTATTCTATCTAATTTGTTTTTAAAATGTTGGTCCTGATCCACTCAATTAATTTCACAGTCTATTAATAGTTTGCAACCTGGAGTTTTAAAACACTCTTCCAGATCATTCTCACTGTGGATAGCAGAGTGGACTCTGCTCAGACTACCTGGGCTTAAAACTCACTCTCTTACTAATTGTATGATCTTGACCAAGGGACTTAGCCTTTCTGTGCCCCACGTCTACTGCAATCCTTATTCTATGTCAAGGGTTCTGAGAGAATTGAATGAGAAGTCACATGTGATGCTTTTAGAAGTGAGCCTGGCTCACAGCAGAGGCTCAATAAATGCTGGTCCACTTCCCCATCGTCACCTCTAGAAGGCCAGTGGAATGAAACGGTCTAGCGTAGGGGGTCCTTATGCCCGGAAACCGGCTCTCACCATGGAACCTAACGTCTGACCACTCTCCTCCCTCCATCTGCTCTGGCCACTCTGAGCTTTTCATGTCCTCAAATATGCCAAACCTGACTCCCAACTTTTTTTTTTTTTTTTTTTTTTGCTGTACGCGGGCCTCTCACCGTTGTGACCTCTCCCGTTGCGGAGCACAGGCTCCGGACGCGCAGGCTCAGCGGCCATGGCTCACGGGCCCAGCCGCTGTCCTCAAATATGCCAAACCTGACTCCCAACTTTTTTTTTTTTTTTTTTTTTTGCTGTACGCGGGCCTCTCACCGTTGTGACCTCTCCCGTTGCGGAGCACAGGCTCCGGACGCGCAGGCTCAGCGGCCATGGCTCACGGGCCCAGTCACTCCGCGGCACGTGGGATCCTCCCAGACCGGGGCGCGAACTCGGTTCCCCTGCATCGGCAGGCGGACGCGCAACCACTGCGCCACCGGGGAAGCCCAGACTCCCAGCTTTGGCTCTGGATTATCCCTTTGCTGGGAATGCTCTTGCCTCAAACATTCATATGGTTCCTCACTCCCCCACACGAGCCCCCCTACACCGGCCTTTATTCAGAAAAAGAGGCAACAAAGCAGGCTTAAGACTGCCTTTCCTTACAAAGTCCTGCTTGCACGTTGGCACTTGGCTGGCGTCAACAATCTGGGAACTCGATTGTTAAACAGTTTCCTGTACTGATATAAAACTTTCCCTAAATAATAAGAATGGCTCACTGTATCTAAACAGCACAAACAATGTGGTTTGTGCAGGACACCTGCTCTCCTTCTGGGAATCCGGGACTTTGGGTCATACTAGGCAGACGGTGCCTACCTGACCAGCCCCCAGTAAACATATTGGGTACTCAGGATCTATGATCTTCCCTGGTGGACAACGCTTCCCACGCATTGTCACAACTTGCTGCTGGTGGAATTAAGTGCGTCCTGTGTGACTTCACTGGAAGAGGACTCTTAGAGCCTGACCTACTTTCCTCTGGACTTCACCCCACATGCCTTTTCCCTGTGCAGATTTTGCTTCGTATCTCTCACCGTAATAAATCTTAGCCATGAGTTTGACTACATGCTGAGTTCTATGAGTCCTTGTTAACGGGCAAACTTGGAGAAGGCTTGGGAACCCCTGACACACAGGGCTCCATGCAAACGTCCCTTCCTTGAAGAGACCCTCCCTCACTCCAATCTCTCTGCAAGGTCAGCATTCTCTAACCCCATCACTCTCTAACCCCATCACTCTCTGTCCCCTTAAATGCTCTGCAGAAAAATACAGCAGATCATCACTCTATTTATCACATACTTTTATTGTCTTCTCCCCTCAACATAAGCTCCACAGGGCACTTAGACATTCAAAATTTATTGCCCCTACTACACACCTGGCACTGTGCCAGGCACTGAGGGCAGCACAGGAAAAAGGTCAGCAAAGCCCCTTCCCAATGGAGCTTATGTTTATGGGAGGTGACAAACAATAGATTGTTTATTTGTTTACTACAAAGGAGAATAAAGCAGGGTCAAGGGACAGAGGATGGCCTGGTGCTCTTTCTGCTGGCATGGCCAGGGAAGCATCTATGAGAGCAGCACGTCTAGAAGCCCGGGGAGCCAGAGTCCAGCCAGGATTCCTAGAGAGGGTAACATGCCTTTGCTTAAGGAGCCCTGGTACTATGCTCTGCACCGGATGGCTGGAATCAGGGAAATCTAGAAAGCCTCTATTCACAACAGTCATAATTCAAAAAGAGAAAAACTCATTTTGCCAAATGAGCCTAAATCTTTCTTGATATAGAAAGATTTTCATTGATAGAGCACCACGACCATTACCTACAAGTGAAGAAACAAATTCTTGAGATCTCTTCCATTTTAAAACAATCAAGCAAATCCTACCAAAACTATTTCTGCATGTTTACGTGACTAGTTAATATGTCCTACCGTAGTACCTAGTCACCTCCAGATTTTAGACACACTGACTTTAAAACCAAAACTGTTCACATGTTTCTCAGTCAAAGAGAAAGGGTTCCCCCAGTGTATGCCAGAGTACGTCCATCCAATAGAAAAAGGTGGCTCAACACTCCCTCCATCCGTCTAAGTGCAGCTTCACCCAGAGAGTGTCAAGCAAGGTTTACAGTCATAAAAACCACAGGATATTAGAACTGGGAGGGACTGACAGATGACCAAGGAAAACACACACACACACACACACACACACACACACATACATACACACTCACACACCCTACCCTGCAACCTGCTTATGGTTTTGCTATTGAGGAAGGTGAGACCCAGAGAAATTTTGCTTAAATTGGGCACTTTACAAGCCTTAAACTCTGGTCTCCTAACTTTAATCCAGAACTTTCAAAACAGAAATGAATTTCTTACTAGATAGATAAACGAATAAGCTCAGAAAGGGCCAGTGTCAAATGACCACATCCCCCAAAAGTTGTACCCTTCCTGGCCTGGATCCAGGCGATCTAGGGAATAAAGGATAGGAATAAAGGAAATGGATCCTGCTCCGAGCTATTCTTCCTTTTTCTCTTGAGAGAAACACTCTGGTATCAGGGATGGAGGAAGAGGTCAGGGCAAACTGCCTGAGCAAGTTCAAGGTTCCTGGTAGACTGTATTTCCCTAATTTTAAGGGAAGACAGAAACAAAGTCTAGGTTACACTTTTTTCTCCTTACAATTCAATGTTCTGAACATCTCAAATTGACAGGTACATGTAAATACAATAAAGCTATTACTAAGTTGATGGTGCATCTTACAATCCATGGTACCACCAAGCCCACAGCGGGGCTTCGATTCCTTTCCATAAAGAAGCCTGAGAGTTCACTACCTAATTCTTTGTTCTTCCTTTCCCTCTGCCAACTCCAGCTCTTCTCCCATATCTTCTTAGATCCTAGCTCCCTCCCCTGGAGCTTTCTCATCCTGCAGTTCTGCATCAAGCAGCAAAATGCCCAAATCCTCTGCCGAGGCTCCTGGGCAAACACACAGATGTCAGTACAACTGCTGCAGACCTATTCCCTTAAGTCCACTTTAGTAGAAGCAAAGGGCACAACAGCTCTGAAGACTTTTCCTTACTAATAAGACAGCCCTGATCACACAGATACACTGAGAGAACTTGAGTCAGTCACAGGTAATGGGGGAAGTGACAGAGCACAGTGGCAAGAGAGTCAGACTTGGGCACACTCGACTTCAAATCCACACCTTCCCTTGTGACAGCCTGGGGCCTCAGTGCTCCCATCTATAACGAGGTTATTAATCACAGCAGTTCCTTTGTAGGGCTGTGAAAACGACACCAATATGGAAGATGTCCAGTACTCTACTCAGTAATAAATGTAAACTTTTATAACTGTGTTTAATAATAATTGACACCTACAATTCATCATGCTGGTCTGCAGCCTACTTCTTAGATCGCTTTGCTGAGAATGAGTCAATAGGTATTAATACAACAAGAATAAGTGTGAGGAGAGGGAGAAAGGCAGCTGGAAACAGAGGGGGGCAGCCCACGAGGTTGACCAGCTGGAACACACCATCCCCAGGCTACCTGAGTAATGACTGTGAAGTAAACTAAAAGATAAAGGGACAAGTTCCAAAGGTCCAAACACCACTAATTTTTCCCTTAAAATGTAGAGGCTGCATAACAAACCGAGCTGTAATATAACTAAAAGCACTAAAAAGCCTATTCCGAGATCCAATTATTTTGAGCAAATAAAAACAGATTTTTAAAACTCCAGTGATTGGGACTTCCCTGGTGGCGCAGTGGTTAAGAATCCGCCTGCCAATGCCCAGGACACAGGTTCGATCCCTGGTCCAGGAAGATCCCACATGCTGTGGAGCAACTAAGCCTGTAAGCCATGACTACTGAGCTCGCGTGCCACAACTGCTGAAGCCCGCGCACCCTAGAGCCCATGCTCCGCAACAAGAGAAGCCACTGCAATGAGAAGCCCGCGCACCGCAACGAAGAGTAGCCCCCACTCGCTGCAACTAGAGAAAGCCCGCACGCAGCAATGAAGACCCAACGCAGCCAAAAAAAAATTTTTTTTAATTAAAAAAAAATAAACTCCAGTGATTTTTAACAATGTAAAATTTTCTAGTTTGATTAGCCCCTGGTGGGCTCTTGAGTATGCCTGCACAATCATTTAGTTGCTGCTGGGGTGTTTTATAATTAAGGTCAAAGGCTTACAGTTCCTTATATCTTTGTTGTTCTCCTTGCTTTCTTCCTGTCCCTCCCTGTCAGCTACCTGGCCACCACTCTCACCAAAGACCCTTTTTCTCTTTGTGTTGACCACCAGCCAGACATCATGGGTGTGCTGCACCATCCTGTAGCTTGGTGGTCTAGATCCTTTGCCACTTAGAAAACAGCATTTAAGACTACTGGGTTAGAATAGCACAAGCCGTAACCAACAGACTGTCTTGGTAATAACTAGCATTTATTTAAAACCAGGAGGAATATGTCAACTATACATACGTAGTCATATATCTTATTATTTAACAGTAGAAATAATACAAAAGAAAATCAAATTGGTAGTTCTATGTTATTATGATAAATCCAAAAGCATGGAGCACTTACCTGGAGGAATTTGTTGGCTGTTATTACTGGAGCCTCATCATTTACTGATTCGACAGTCACAAAAAGAGTTTGAGGCAAACTCTGTTTTCCAAGCTCTGAGCTATTTGCAAAGATGTTGAAATTGTCAAGAAGGTCCTCACTATCATCATGAACATAGGAAATCAATTCATTTTCTACCTGTAACCAACAACAAAATATCATCAAACTACTGAAATACAATTTAAAAATATGAAAAAATGCTTTAAAAGAAACCCTGATATTTTTATACCTAAAACACAGAAGCATGTGTTCATCCCATGAAGTATGATTCTGACAATCAGAGGGCAAATTATGATGGATGGTGTAATTTTTATGAAGCAGTGCCGCATCCCAGAAATAAGTTTCATGAGAAACAGAGTGATCAAGCAATGTGGGGTCGTAAAGAGAATGCTGGACTGGTTATCAGAAGACCTGAGTTCAAAGGCTATTTCTAACCCTAAAATGTGTTGTAAGTGACATACTCCACCCTTTCTTCTAATGGAGCAAAACCCATTAAAATTCAGACTCTACTTGTTTCTTTAGAGTGACTAATTTTTGAAGTTGTGGATTGTTTTATTGGACAATTCAGAGTGTCGGATTTACGCTCTGAAGTGTTCACCCGCTGCTCTTTGGAGACATATGGACCAGGGCAACTATTAAGTTTCCCCAAACTTCTCTTTTCTGAGCTCAGCGTGCATTATTCCCTTAACTGTTCTTTGTATGCAAGGTTACACTTGCTACCTCCTAATCCTGCTCCTCCTCCCTCAAAATGCAATCATTTTTGGTGCATCTCTTAACAGATGCTACCCATAACTAGCTATCATACATCTCCGAGGACAGAGTAGAATGAAATATATCAGAACTGAATTATTCTATCAAGCCAGATTTCTCTCACTGTAATAACCAAAATGCAAATGTTAATTTTTTATCCCTGATAGATTTCATCTTTCTAATTTCCATTCTGAAATTCCTCTTGGATTTGTGATAGCCACTGATTTGATCAGAACGCCTTCCATGTCTTTAAGGCTCTGATGGAAATACGGAAGAGCTCAGGATTGAAATCAGAGACCGGGAGAATTTTAAAGCTAGAAGGAACTTGGCTTCAGTGAACATGTGACCCAAAAATACAACAGAAGAGAACTTCTAAAGCCCGACAGGAGTAGTTGAACTTCTCAGAAAGCCTCCAGGGTTGTGTTTGTTTTGATAAAATAGAGCCAACATTTTTAACAGTTCAACTTTGCCCAGTCCTATGGCGCACTTCCTTTGAGCAAAGACTTTTGATCTCTCAGAGGTGTTTCTGACAAGAGTTGAAAAGTTCACGAACAGTCTCAGGGGAAAGTTGTGCTCACTGGAACACAGGTGCATGAGAATTTCTTTGCAGTTCTGTGGGAAGAGGAATTCCAGACCGTAGGCCTGACCGCACGTTCCTGGAACATTCTGCTTTAAGCTATTTGAAAACAAATGTGGAAGATGGCACTCATCAGAGGGCAGGAGAAATTTTAACCTAATATGCTTTAGGAAGATAGCATTTAAATAGAAGTCACCTTTTCCGTATCTTTCCTGGAGAAACACATCACTTCCTCAGTGAAGTGGTACTTCCCCACGTTACTATTTAAGATATCAGTGAGTAGGTATTAATCTAAAGGCAAAGAGGCTTGGTGGGAATTTGTCTCTTCCTAGTTCTAATACTAGAAAAACATCTGCTGACTTGAAATTAAAGTAGATAACAGGGGCTTCCCTGGTGGCGCAGTGTTTGCGCGTCCGCCTGCCGATGCAGGGGAACCGGGTTCGCGCCCCGGTCCGGGAGGATCCCACGTGCCGCGGAGCGGCTGGGCCCGTGAGCCATGGCCGCTGAGCCTGCGCGTCCGGAGCCTGTGCTCCGCAACGGGAGAGGCCACAACAGAGGGGGGCCCGCGTACCGCAAAAAAAAAAAAATAAATAAATAAATAAAAATAAAGTAGATAACAAACTCGTGGAAAATCTTAGAAGATTAAAAAGTCTTTGGTCCCCTGTCATCAGTCATGTTCAGGGTATATTAGGTTCCCTCTCTGTCCACATCCTCCTGCTCCCATTACTCAGGGTCAAAGGTGAAGTCGAAAGCCCTCCCATGCTGGACCTCCCTAACCTCACCTCCTGCACACCCCGTTCAACTATTTTATTTATATAAATTCACTTATTTATTTTATTTATTGTCTCCCTCTGCCTCCTTGTTTCCCCCACTAGCAGAAAGGATCCATAAGGGCAGGGATTATTGCTGGGTTGGTTCACTGCTTTATCCCCAGTACTTAGAACTAGGATACCTGACACATAATGGACACTCAAAAACTACTGCTGAATGAATGAAGGGCAAAAATGGCCAAGTGCTCTCCTTCTCTGAGTCACTCAAGCTTACAGCCACGAGTTGTTAGGTATCACCGTAAGTGAAAATGACCAAGTCTCAAAACCTAGAGACCTCAGAAGTCCTAAAGGAAGAGAAAGTGTAAAGGGCTCATCTGAAGAGCAGAAACACACAACCTTGACTGTGAACAAGGCTACACGATAACATGGATACTACAGGGAACACACATGCTTGACACAGATTTCAACCGACCATGCTTAAATATACACTTCCTACAAAGGACAGACAACAATGAATTGGCTAAGACAGAACCAAAATTTAGTGCTCGGTCTCTCACCCAGAGTGCACGAGGTGAACAGAATTAAATTCAGCTCACACGAGAGCAAGTGGTTATCTCGGACAGTTTGTCCAGCCTTTGAGAGGGAAGCTATGATTAAGAGATGGCTGCACGTAGTCACTAAAGAATCACCTTCCCTGGGTCCCCAGTTGAGAAGCACCGAGTTCTAAGGTCTTTTCCACCCTCAGCAATCTCTGCTTCTCTCCATGGCTCCCTAATGCCAGCTGGTTAAGTCTAACCCTGTTGACATGTAACTCAAGGCTCTGCGCAGTCTGGCCCCAAGCACCCTCCGGCACTCCTCTTCCTGTCCTAGAGCCTTGTGGACCATTCCGCAGCCCCCAGGAACCATGCCCTTCAGTGCCTGCATGCCCTTGGCCATGCAGTCTGCTTTGCTTGCATTGCTTTGTTTTCCGTCTCCACCTCCCTTATGTCCTTGCTCTTTCTCTCTCTCTCCTCAAAGTCTAGCTTAAACTTTATTCCCTCTGTGAAGGCTTCAGTTAGAGTCAAATGTGACCATTCTGCACTCCTGCAGTACCACTGTGAAAGAGCTACATGAAAGATAAGAAGAGTGTGCCTTATACTAAAGTTCATGTGCCTGATTCCCCCACAGCATTTCTTGAGGGCAAGGAATATGTCTACTTATCATGGTAACCTCACACAGTAACTTGAACAGAGTAGGTTTTTAGTAAATGGATTCAAGTCACTTGATCAGGTGAAATCCTCAGAAGCAAAATGAAGCAGCACACATGGGTTCTTAGCTAACTGGACAAGGACACCCAAAGATGCTAGGTAGGTTTCCAACCTGAAGAGTGTGTATTCCTAGGAACTTATAAAGGAAATAATGGGGATCTGCAAGCTACTTTGCAATATTTAAAAAGAAAGTATGGAAATCATTCTTTTATTCATGATAAGAAAGCAAAGTATCACAATAATACCATTCTAACCCAAAGCAAAGAAACCTGATAGCAGCCCAGAGTTAAGTCTGGCTATTTTATGCTTATTGGACACCAGATTGTCAGTTGTGTCCAGCTGCTTGATTGCAGGGACTGGGCCATTTCAGCCATTGACAGCACTATGCTTAGCATAGGGCACAGCACAGAGTAAGCACTGATTGATAAGGGAATGAATGAATGAAAACATCCACTAATGATTAAAGCATGCCTGTATTAGATCCCTGGGTGTTACACTTTGAGAGGGACAGGGATGGCGTGGAGCTCCTCTAGAACTGGACAGCCAGGATGGTGCAGGGGCTAGAAACCTACAGCACATAAGCAAAAGCTAAAGAAACTAGAGTTCTTTAACCTAAAGAAGATAAAATTCAAGGGACTTTGATAATTTTTCCTTTCAATATTTAAAGAGCTTTTATGAAAGGAGGTATAATTAGTTCTGTGAGCTACCAGAGCCAGGACCTAGGAGCAGAAGTTTCTAAGTGGCAGCTCAGCATAAAGAAATTTCTAACAACTGGAGTGTCTTTAAACTGGAAGGGCCCATCTCAGGAAGCAGTGAGTTCTCCATCACTGAGGATATTTAAGCAATGACTAGATGACCTCTCTATGGGGTTACTGTGGAAGGGCTTCTCCATCTGTTGGGAGGTTGGACCAGATACCTTCTAAGGTCCCTTCACTTCCGAAAGTCCATGAATCTAAATGCTAAATAGCCAAGTTTTTTCTCTTATCTAACATACCCAAAACCAAACATATCAGCTGAGAGTTATTACCTGTTTCCTGGTAAATTTCATTAGCTTTATTCTTGGAAAATGAGAATTTTCAACATAACCGTGTTTTGGTGGTTTGAGTAGAACAAATTCACAGTCAAGTCCCTCAAAATGTTTGCTTGGAATTTTGAAGTAGTCTTCCAGGAAGTCCACCTTCCTGGACTGTGAAATTTTGTACTTCCAGAGGAATCCACTTAGGGACAATATCCACCAAGATTTCAAGTCTACTCACAGCTTGGAAGCCATTCATCGCATCCAGTAAAAAACAGTCCTGTTGTTGGTCAGGAGTTGCCTGTACATAATGGATATAAACATCATCAATGTCCTGTTGTGTAAAAATCAAAGGTGACTTTTCATCTGTACCCAAGCTGCCCTCCTCTGACAAAGATCTTCGGAGGTATCCATGCATTGGCGGAGTTCTAACAATGAACATGGCCTCTGAAGGAATATCATCTTCATGCCCAGCCTGAGTGCACATTCACAACACACAGACACAAAAAGAAAAACATTAACACATGAAAGAGTCAAGACCCTTGAACCAAATTATTTTCTATTAACGTCCACAAATGGCTTAGGTTACAATCCAGGCAGATACACAGTTTAAGCCCGGGTCTGTTCTGGTGACCATGCTAATATTTTGAATTTCAGCCCTGGTCACAAAGGAAAAGCAACATTTGAACAGCTACTAATATACTAACAAGGCATCATTCACAGTGGCAAGAAACCTAGGACTCAGAAAGTTGTGCTGAAAGAAATAAAATGGTATAAGGAGAAGGAATAAAAGATGGTAGAAGAAATACAGCTTACTCACTAAAATTGCAAGGCTTTAGAGGAAAGCTTATTTTTAAACTAGTTCAGCATTTTCAATATACATTTAATTTACGGATTCAGCAAAATCCATCTCAAAACTGTCATTGTTACCGATTTATAGTCGCTGAACTATACACGCCCCCTTGTGGTGAAACTTTAACTCTCTAAGACCCTGAAAAAGAATTGGGGAAAGCTGGTGGGCCCCGTATTCTCTTAGTCAAAACTCATTATTTAGTAAACTGCTTCTGATTTGAATTCATTTCTACTTGATGTTATTGGTTGTATTTAGCAAGCAGGCAAACTCGTTTGCAGTCCTGAGGGGAGATTCAGAATAGCCTGCATTTGTGGCCAGTTGTCATAAATCACAGTTTACATACCCTGCACAGATTACTCACTCTCTCCTGACTGAGCAGCAGGGTTGTGCTACTGGAAGCTTCCAAGTTGGAGCCTCAGGAAACCAGGCAGCTTCTGGTATGAGGTCTCACCCCTGGCCTCCCACTGGTCTAGGCCAATTTGATCCATCAATTTCAAGAAATCACACAAGGCCACATTCAGAGCTAAGGAAATAAACTGTGTAATATAGTATCCTCTTCTATTTTAGGTATCCTTTTTATGTCTGTTAAATTACCCTACTCGTTTATACCCTGCTTCACCACATTACAAATGTCACTCAGACCAAATGAAACACTGGCAGTGTTGCCATGACAAATGAAAGAAGTCATGACCTCTTCATTTACTATAATATATACATTCCCTCCTCCTTCTCAGGTCATCCTACACCAAACATACACGCAAACGCGTGTGATCATGTGCACATAGCTTTAAAATGAGGCTTAGGATTATTTATATTCCATTTCTCCCTATAGCACAATGAGCAGTATCAAAATCATGAAACCTTCTAGCTTTTCTTCTCAATGGCATCTACATTTTTTAAAAGTCATTCCAAATACCAGGAGAGAAATCAACACAAAAATACCTTCCAGAAGCAAACAGATCATTTGGCCCTGCGGTTCTAGGAGAGTGAGAATGCTTGGTGCTGGGACCACTACCTACCTGGAGCCTTCCTTTACTCAGTTTTACTGGTTTTCCTTCTTCAACCACAAGGGTCTTGCTGTGCAGAATTTGGGTGTGATGTTGGTGGCTTTCCGAGTCCACTTGCACGTAAACGCCCACTTCTAAATATGTATCTTTAACTTTCAACGTCAGGTTGAACACATCGAAGCTGCCACTGCCGTCATGTCTATAAATCACACGTCCTTGCTTCGAGTCATGCAGGGAAGATGAGCCGGGCCCTGAGCTGTTGACCAGCACTCTGCCATGCTTTGGGGGACGCAGGATGTGGAATTTGATCTCGTGGTCTGTTCTGACATCTTGGTTTGTGGTGACACTGAGGTTGGTTGTCGTGAGGCTGCTGTCCTTTCCTCTCTGTACCAGCAGTCCTGTGTTGCTGGCTGTGCGGACATAGGGATCTGACACACTGACCTCGAGGAGGGACGACGTGTAGTGGACACCATCTGTCACAAACAGCACAAAGCGGGCCGAGTCTGCACCCTGATGCCTGGAGAGCACACGCCCTTCCCGCAGGTCTTCTTGCCTGAACTGGTAGAGTTTCTGAGTCGGGTCACTGGCTTGCACCAAGTCCCCATTCGGGATGCCCCGCCGGGTGTAGAGCAACTGCCCATCATCAAAATCTGCATCGGGGTCATGGTAACAGAGATTAGCTAGGGTCAAGAAGCGCTGGCCGTTCCGCACGACGTGAAAGACCTTATCGACCACACGCACTGGTTTCTCATCGTTCTTTAACTCCACAGAAACGGTGACTTTAATTTCTGTAGACAGATGCTCTGTATCAAAACCCCTGACCACTCCCTCTTGGCCTGGTCCTGCGGTGGAGGCCATGAGGAGGAACTCCTCACACTGGGTCTCAGAGTCATCGTGCACACACATGAGCCGCTCACCCAAGACGTCTTGATCAGTGAACGTGGTGATACTGTCATGACTTCCCAGAGAATCTGAAGATCAAGTCAGTTTCAGCTTCCCATGTTGAGGACTCTTGGTGATTTTATACTGGAAAGTCTGATTGTCCAAGGTTTGAGCAAATAATTCCAATTTTGTGATTAATTTCTCTTCTCCTTCTTTTACAAATAATCCTCTGTTCGTTACAATAATGAGCCTCTTATCTGCTTTAAAATTTATTCTGAACGTATAATCTTTTGATTCGATGTGTTCTGCAACCATCAAGAGCCTAAAAGTGTCTTGTGAATGTTCCCTGGGCCTCCCCCGTGGTTCATAACTTATCTTAGAGTCTGTAACATTTTGTTGGCTGAAGACTGAGTTTGTTTTTAGAAATTTTGTGCCAAGTAGCAGTTTTCCTCTCTTAGGTGGGGTCAGTCACTTAAAATGAAGTTCCCTCTCAGCTACTTCCACACCCTCTGTCACAGCCTGCAAATGATCAGAATTCAATACGTGCCTGTTTAGTTTACTGATCTCAAGAGGAACATTTTTCAGAAGGGTAAACTTCAGCCATTGTACCATAACCGGAAACATCAGCTCTTCACTGCTTTTTCCTTCTATGTTAACTTTAAATTTAAAGTGATCCGTAACATTTTCTAGCTGCAATTCTTTGAATGTACTACAGTACCGGACCTGACCCCAATCAACAGAACGCTGAGAGAAGGTACTAGTTTGTTTCCACTCGCCCCTTGACCCCTGCCACTGAATCTGGCCATACCGAGGTGGATTAGTGATAACATAGCAGGTGTCCACCTCAGGGCCTTCACCATTAACCTCCACCAACAAGTTGCTCTGCCTAATCAGAACCGTGCCACCCTGCCGTACGACCACACCAGTTCTACTGGCCACTGCAAAGTCCCAAGGAACAGCCATGACCCGTAACACCACCGTATTGCTAACCAGCTCTCCATCACTTGCTCTCAGAAGGATCCAGGAGTTCCGATAGCCCCTGTGCATATACAAAATGTTGCCATCTCTTAAATCCCCATATGTAAAACCATTAATGGCTCTCCCAGGATCATTGGTGTTTTCTAAAACCCAGCATCTGAATTGAAGTTGCCAAGAACTGAGAAACTAAGACTCAGGGAATCTGTGTCTGGGTCTGACACCTGTATGATATTTGGAGTCAGTCGTTTCTTAGAGTTCTCAAACACGAGAAGCAAGTTTCCTTCGGGGAGCTTAAGATTTGGGGGATCATTTACTGGAATGACAATAATGTTAAACACATATGAAACATGTCCTTGAAGATATAATGGCACTTCCTTCTTGCTGTTGGAAGAGACTGAAAATGTGAAATAATCCCTAGGTTCTTCTGAACCGTCATGGACATACCAAACTTTTCCTTGCCCCAAATCTAATAGAGTAAAAGCCTTCTCCATTTCTTGTTCGGGGGAAACATCTAATCGAAGGAACCCATGAATAGGCATCTCCTTTATTTTAAATAGTATCTGAGACTGATGGATACCCAGATCCTTCAACTCCACATCCACCTTCATATGCCTTTGTTCCAGTAGGGCTTGCCCACCTTCTTGGACCTTCAAGTTATTCAGAACCAAGAAATAGCTACTGGCTTCTTGAAGAATAGGCTTGCCTACCTCAGGGTCGGCGTGGAAAGGGGAACTTCTGCCTGAAGCAGCTTTTCTGTGGCTGTGACAGAAGGGTTTTTTGTTATCACCACTCTTCATTTTACACCCAGCAGATATATCTTTGGAAATAAGGGCATCGTTTAATGCTTTCTTTTCTGAGTTGGCTTCCAAGCCTCTTAAGCACCCTTTGAAAGAGATTCCTTGAGCAGATTTCCTAGGCACAGCGGCAAGTTCTAACCTTTTAACTTCTTCTCCCTTGCGGCTATCAAGACCTCCCATGAAGAGAGGGCCTTCAGATACAAACGGTTTGCTTTGTAAAGGCAGCAAAGCAAAGTTAGCAAAATCAAACTCCCCGTTCACCCACCATCAGGTCCAGATACCTTTCAGTGAATCTGAGTTGAATAACATGGCACTGGTTGTCACTAACTAAGCAAAAAGAAGAGAGCGGAGTGTTACTCTTATTCCTTCCTACGTGAGCCTTCGATAAACCTTTAACTATTTCCAAAGCAACAAAATCTCCTTCTCTACCTGACCGAAATAAAAGCAAGGCTTGCTGAGTTCCAGTCTGCAAAGCAAATTCAAATAGCCCGTCCCCTTGCACCCTCCATTCTGGGAAGGAGACATAGGACCTGGAGCTAAAGAAATTGATGGCTTCACCCTCCGCTGCAAAAAATTCATCATTGCGTCCTAGTGACACCTCATAAACTTTCTTAAAACCAGGGTAAGATCTAAGGGATGTAAGGATCTCCCTCTGGTTAAACACTACCTCCTCCATACATCCACGGAAATTGGGGATCTCTCCATCTAGGTACGGGACATCAAGTCCACCGTGGCCTGCTATGTAGAATCCATGCTCACAGTGCAAATTGTGCATCCTGCCGGTGATCTGGCCAGTCATCTCATAATGTTTGTCGATAACCAGAGAGAGATTATCCTTAGAACAGTACAATTCCACTAAATGCCAAACCAAGTCATCCACACGAAGCCTTTTCTCAGAAAGGACCACTTGTTCACCTGTCCCCAAATTAACTCTCACCTGAAAGAGAAAGAATCATAATTAATCAATCTCATCTCAGAGTGTTTAATTGAGAAAACAAGGCCGTTCACAAAGAGAAAGAGAGAAACTTGGACATGGAAACTCTTCCCACATTTATGGACTACATATTGAGGTTAAAAAATTTCAGAGTTGGAACAGTTAAGACATGCTGATAAAACTGGAACAGATCTCGACACTTACGTACGGCACCTGATTTTATTCTAGTGAAATAACAGTAATCAAATGGATAGCTATCTTGTTCTCTTTTCTCTCACTGTTTTTCCCTCCAGTAACTAAAGGCTTATACGTTTTTAAAGTTTTTTTTTTTAATCTTACCCATAAGTTTCCCGATAGAAGTGCTATTATACAGTAGTCATTTTCCCCAGCTGCAAGAAAAAGTAATCCTTGTGGTTTGCTGGTTTGAAACTATAATTGAAGAGATAACTCAGAGGAAACTTCTAGGATGTTGAGCCCCACATAGTTTTCACCATAAAAAGATGCTGGGGAAAAAAAAAGTTAGTAAATTTATTACACAATGACTATTCCACTTATATTGTCCTCTCCCTTCAGAAGAGACCCTGCTGAAGATAGCTGCCTTGCGCAAGCCCACACCTGCTTCCTGGGGTAGCCCACAGATCTGTTGTGGGGAAATAAAGTCTCAGTGTTCTCCTGCTCCAACTCAGGATACCTCTGATGGGACAGTCCCTCTTCAGAAATCTCAACGGGGGGTGGCCGAGGCTTCCACTGAAGCTGAATTGCAAATCTACTTCTCCATCTACCCAATTCTGCTTCCTTCCCTTCCACAGGGGTTAATCCCAAGTCACTGGCGGTGAACCGGTGTAACAGTGGAAGGGAACACGTTAGCCAGCACTGAAATATCAACCTATGAGAAATACAGGGCAATTAGTAACTATGAGGACAACGGAATTGGGTGTCTATTGCTAAGTCTGAATGAAGCTTTGGAAAAGATGAGGAAAAACTAGGAGAGATTAGCTGACAATTACAAGCCAGGTGTGAAAGCCAAAGGGCTTCCATGGTAGTACCTAAAGTCTTTCTCATCTCCTACCGTGGGTGGGCAGGGGAAGTTGAGACTCCCACCCAGGAATTAATCATCAGAGTATTCAGCATCAAACTAAGTCAAAGTTCCAACCATGTCAGGCTACCTCTGACAAGTCTATGGCCTTGTTTGGTAAAGAATGGAACCTTGACAAATGGAATGGGGACATCTGGATTGGTGCATTCAAATATCCTGGGTCCCTAGACCCCTGTGAACCCTCTGAGCCTGAAGAAGAGACCTAGCCCCCTGTTAAGGTGATACTCCCCTTGCTTAAAGAGGATGCAGAAACCTCTCCCCACAAGGAACATGTAACCTCTGAAGATACACTCCCATCTCTCTTCCTGACCACTAGGCCAAAAACAAAGCCTAAGTCATGATATAACCTGTGTGGAGACATGCTGGGCTTGATATGGGAGGAAAAGGACTAGACCCTAAAGGAGCTGCGGGATCTACCCAGAATGTAGTGCCAGCAGCTGGGGGAATGCACATGGGACTGAGGGTAACTGATCAAGGGGGCAGGAACATAAAGTTGAAAAAGGGAGAGTTTATACTAGATTTGGGGGCACTCTCCAGGGATGCAGGATATAACATGCTAGCACAGACTGCTGGAAATGGTGTGAACTCACTGCTAAGGTGGATCCTGGAAGCATAGAAAGTGCAGTGACCCGCTCTAAGTGAGACACACATGACAGAATTGCTCTGACGGATAGATGGTGGAAGTAGAGATTCAAGGGATGGTAGTGGTACGTCCAGGATCGAGCATGAATAGGGCCAGAAGGCGCAACGAGATGGTGGCCTGGAGCGCCATGTCACCCCCAATCTTGCGCCAGCGCCTTTTCCTTGCTCATGCATCTGGCTGCATGGAGAAACCCCTTATTACCAGCTGGTGGGAGGGCAAAACACCTGAGCTTGGTTCGTGGCTGAGTCAGCTTCATCACATGCATGCAAGCAGGCTGAAAATGGACTCCAACTGCACTACAGCTCCTCTTAGGGGTGGCCATGAAAAACACTGTTGAGGGAAAATTCTCCAAAAGGTAGAACTGTGAGTGGTACACCTAATCGCCCACTTTATATGGAGAGAGAAGAGGCTTGAGGTTAGAATAAATAAAGACGGATAGGTAGTAGCAAACAGCCCGGCCAGATGGTCAGGAGTCTAGAATGAGAAAGATTGAAAGAGCAGGGCCAAGGAGGTCTGGGATAGACGCGTGAGTGTCAGCAGGAGGTGAGAAGATCTTTATACTGCATGTTAATGCCCAGCAGGAAACATCCACCACACAACAGGCACTAAACAGCCAGGCAGACAAAATGACTTGGCCAGTTGCCATCAGCCAGCCTCTGTTATCGGCCAGCCCTATGCTGGCAATGGGTGCGTGATGAAGTAGCCAGGGTGGTGAGGGAGGAGTCTATGCCTGCACCCAACAGCCTGGGCCCCCTCTGACCAAGGCTTCCCTGGCGATGCTACTGCCGAATGCCCAGCATGCCTCCCCCAGAGTCCAACACCAAATCCCCAGTAGGTTACCATCCCTTGAAGAGGGGTGGCAAGGTGATGTCACTGAAACCCTTTCTTCTTGGAATAGCCAGTGATTCATTTCAACAAAACCAGACATATACTCTGGGTATATATTTGCTCTTCTTGCTTGCAGGGCGGCACCAGGCACCACTCTGAGAGCTTCTGGAGTGTTTAATTCACTAACACGGGATGCCGAATAACATCACATCAATCCAAGGCACACCCTTTACTCCAAAGGAGGTGTGGTGATGGGCCTAAGACCCTGAGACCCGCTGGTCCTATCACATAGTACGCCACTGAAGCTGCAGGCCTGAGAGAGTGTGGGAACAGCCTGATGAAGGTACGGTTGAACCACCAGCTCAGAAGCAATACTCTGTCAGGGTGGGGTTCCACCCTCCAGGACATAATCTACACTTTAAGTGAAAGATCTTTACATGGTCTTTTTGTTTGTTTGTTTGTTTGTTGTGTGTTTGTTTTTGCGGTATGCGGGCCTCTCACTGTTGCGGCCTCTCCCGTTGCGGAGCACAGGCTCCGGACGCGCAGGCTCAGCGGCCATGGCTCACGGGCCCAGCCGCTCCGCGGCATGTGGGATCCTTCCAGACCGGGGCGCGAACCCGGTTCCCCTGCATCGGCAGGCGGACGCGCAACCCCTGCGCCACCAGGGAAGCCCTACATGGTCTTTAAGTTAAAAATCTTTACACACCTCCTGCTATGTCTCCAGAAGTATAAGCTGTGGGTCTGAGAACAAGGGGTAGATCAGGAGTGGCCTCGTTTACCGTCGCTCTCAGTGACCCACTTAAGGAATTTGTGTTCCCATCCCCATCAACCATAAATCCACGGTTTCAAAGCTCCTGGCTTCCAAAGGGGAATGCTTCTAGCAGGGGACACAGCAAGATTCTCTCTATATGATAAGGTACAGCTGCTGCCTGGACATTTCAGTCTCCTTATATCAAGGAACTAGCAGGCAAGAAGAGTCATGCCTCATCTGGCAGGTAATTGAGCCTGAGTCATCAGGAGGGGGTAGAACTATTGTTACACAACGGGCTCACAGAAAAATATGTTGGGTGTCCACGTGGTCCCCCTGGATGCCTCTTGGTACTTCTTTGGCAGTCAGTAAATAAACGCAGTCCCCCTGTCCTGAGAAGAGTGCGTTGACAAGAGCTCAGACCCCTCGGGGATGAAGGTCTGAGTCACATCATCAGGTGGCCACCGAGACCAGCAGAAATACCAGTTGAGGGTAAAAGGAATCACTGGATAAGGAGGAACATGAAGATTATCACTCAGGTACTGTTCCCAGGATTTACATGAAGTGGATCCAAGTGATGCAAGGGGTGGACTGTGGTGGACTCCGTGATGCACCCACTACCCTTCGAGAACAAAGGACTTTCTTTCTACCCTGGCTGCTATGAATGCTGCTGGCAGATAGCCCCCAGCATCTTCAGAGCTCCCCACAAATTCCGCTGTTTGCATTGAGACCACATTGCAGATTGACTCCTCTTCCTAGTCCAGTTCCCTTCTCTTCTATTCTCTTCCTTTCCTCAAATCTTGCTCCCGATAACATTCCCGAATAAAGTTCCTGCATGTTCATCTCCATGTTTGATTCTGCTTCCTGAGGATCCCAACCTGTAATGTCTGCTTCTCATCTCTGTTCCTACAACACGGCGCATTCCTTTGTCCTAGCGTTCACCATGGTGTATTAAAATTCCTTGTTTATTCGTCTAGCTCCCGCTGCACTAGTCCATAAGTTTCCTATGATCAGGGACCATATCTTTTTTACCTTCCTCTCTCCAATACCTAGAACAGTGCCTGGCACACAGGTGGTATAATGGATTTTGTTGGTGTCCCATTCAGATCCCTTTTAACAGGTTGGTGTATGCATCCTCCAGCTGATTAACTGTGTTATCCAGAAGTTTCAGTGAAATTATACCCTCTGTCCTGGGGTACAACCTCTAGCCAATGACTGAAAGAGGTGTATAAAGTATGTAGAAAACTGTGTTGCTGTTCATAATTCAGAGCTTTCTCTGGGATCAGGCTGAGATGAGACCACATCCTTGCTTGGTGTCTTTTCCTGCCCTATACTACTTCCCTCACTTCCTTACAGTTCTCTCCTGGTAGCACTCACTCAGTTAGTTATTCACTCACACAAGAATCCCTCCCTAAGCCTCTCTCTCTCTAGGGAATCCAGTCTAAGCTAGGTAGGTAGCGAGCAAGCAACTACTGAACCAAACTGAACTAACCTAGTAAACCCTCATCTTATAGTTGAGTAAACTCAGGCCTAAAGAAGCTTATGGACTTATGTAAAGTCAGCAGTTAGTTAGAAACAGAGCTAAGACAAAAACTAAGCATTCCCAATCACCAAGCCAGTGTTTTTACCAAGATACGAGGTTGATACAGAGATGAACATGATCTCTTACAGACTTTCTCAGATATGTAGAAGCCCCTATTCTCTCGATAAAAACAGCCATTAATAATTAAATTCAATAAAACTAGAATGTAGGGACATGGTCATACAGTTTAAAGAAGCAGCTACAAACCCACTAGCTATCCTAGTTTATCCTCCTGGCCTTCCCATTGCTGAATCCCCCCACTCCAATTTCTGACAGACTTACAGGGTGTATTGTTAAGTTTTCAAAACCAGGAAATGTTTTCTAAATCATAAAATCTACTGCTGAGAATGACTAAGTAACCTTAATAAACAACATCCCTATATTTTCCCACATTTCACCTCTGGCACTAAATCAATTCCAGTCTCAGCTGGTGGCTAGAAATTTCCATTGCCTCAGGGGAAAAACAGGGAAGCAGGCATAAAACTTCTGGTTTGACAGCCTGAAGCCAGTTCGGGTCCTCACAAACCTCCAAACTGAGCCTGATTTTTGTGGCCCCTAGTAAATGCCTCAGAATCACAATAAAAGGCAATAGAAGCACAAGTAAAACTGGTTCCTAGAAAAAGAAAGGCGATCTCGACCTGCAGTGAAGGAAAAGGTGTGTTTGGGCATTTTATAGGAATGTTGCAAATCAAGCTAAACAAAAATCAGAGCAACTTCCTGGTTTTGTGTGCTTAGATAAAAGGTGAAATGTTCGAATAGAAACCAAAGTTTGGCAGCGAGGTGGGTAAGATACTTTGCATGAAAGTTAAGAACTATTTCTCTGTAATTTCTTCCAGGTTGGTGATTATATGATGCATTCTATCTATCTTAGAACTGGTTCCCATTCCTTCCTCCAAACTATATGTTTCTGGTTTTTTGTTTGATTTTGGTTTTGTGTTTAAGTTTTTTTGGCACCTACTATGTGCCAGGTACTATCATGGGTTGAATTGGAGACAATAAGACACAGGGGCTTGCAATCTATCCAAGGAGAGAGCTGCTCAGAAAGAAGAGTGTATCCGAGCGATAGTAGAAAGTTGGTACAACAGAAGCTTGATGTGGGTCCAGTGGCGGTGAGACAAGGAGCAATCTATTAAGCGTCTCTCCCTGGCAGATTTCAGTGTCCCATGCCATGTGCATATTCTGTCCACATATACTGCTTGTTTGGTCCTGGGGATTCAATGGTGACTGAGAAAGACTGTAAGTAAAGCAATTACAGTTGCCTGATTATTAACTGGGAAATGCAGACCACAACAGAAGCACTGGGCCTTGTCAAGGAGGGTGGATGGAGGAAAGGCACTTCAGGCAAGGCATTGGCTGCTAGGAAGAGCTGGTAAGGGCTGGGGCAGGGGAAGAGGAGAGAAAAAAAGGGGGGAGAGATAGAAGAGAGGTGACTGCAAGGAACCAAAAGCCCAGTCTGGCTGAGCACAGTATAAGGAGGGGGCAGCCAGGGTAGAAGCTGCAGAGGCAAGAGGGGTCAGGGGCAAACACCACTGCATCCTTCTGAGGCCTTCCTTGAACTTTCAGTTCCAAGTGAGTGTGTACAGTCACACACACACACACACACACACACACACACGTGCCCGCCTGCAAATGCACACACCCAGTGCCTGGTTACTCCTTTCAAGGCTTTTATTATAATCTGATTACCTTCTTAATTCGTTTTCTGGGTTATTATTCAGCCCCAATACCACACCACCCCAAACAGAATATAAGACTCCGAGGTCCGGAGCCTTTGTTGGTCTCGACCACCGCCCAGTTGGCAGCGTACACAGCAGTGCTCGGCCCATCAGGCACTGCGTAAATGATGGCTTTGGAAGCCAAGCTAAAGAGTTCAGCCTCTTTCGAAAGAGGGCTGTAAAGGGATCAAACAGGGAAATGAGATGGTCAGCTTGCAATTTAGAAGCTGACTCTGGCTGAAAGGCAGAGAATGGACTCAAGGGGATGGATGGTGGGTGTGTGGGGAAGCAAACGGGTGGGGGGGAGGTGGGTGGGTTCAAGGGATATTTAAAAAGTGGGGCTGTCACAAGAGGGAAGAAGAGGCCAAGGGGGTAATCCAGATTAATTTCCAGATTTCTGGCTGGGTAGCCACTTATGAAGAGGCGGACTCTGGGAGGGGAGCTTTCATTTTGCGTGGTTTTGCTGTGTATATATAACAAGAAATTCTCCATGAACGTTTGGGGAGCAAATGGCTGACTGACCACCTGGACCCCCATGGGCAGGGGCCCACTTACGGGGGTGGGGGGCAGCTTACAAACAGTACTAAGAAGGCTGAACCTTACTCTGCAGACAGTAAGGAAGCATTATGGTGTTAGCTGGGAAAAGACAGATCGGTTCTGTGTTTTAGAAAGATCAGTGACCGTGTGAGGGCAAAACATGAGTAGGGTGGAAACTAATTAGGAGAGTATTTCAAAGAAAGATTTCAGAACTGTTTGCTTTCACTGAAAATTAGAATTGCTTTTTCACAATACAGTATTTTTGGTCATTTTATATCGTGCCTTTTTGTGTACTGATTTTCTTCCAAATACGTTCTACAGATGATGTAGCGTAAGTGTAGAAGCTTATTTTCTTTAATTAAAATAAAAAGCAACAAAAACAAAACTTCTCTGCTAGAGTATTTGCATTATACAAACTCCTAAGATGACATCCTAAGAGGAGGGTTAACATTATAAAACAGCACTTACTCATGCTGTATCGTTTGAGTGGAATAACTTCACTTGGAAAGGAAAGCCACATGTCGCCCCACAAATCTATTCTTAAGAGTTTCGACAGTGTTTTACTATGGTATCGACGGCATGTGCTTTGTCAAACTGAAGTTGAATATTTATTCAAGAGATAACTAACTTTATCCAGAGCACTCTAAGAAGAAAACTTACAAATATGAAACAAATTAGCACAAACATCTAACATGCCCTGGAGACCCAACCTCCTCTATTCACTGAAAGCAAATCCCAACAGGGCAAGTTCTAAGAGCCTCTCCCACAAGAGTTAGGTCCACTAAAATTTAAGTTGGGAAAGAAAATCAATGAGCGAATAGATATTTGCTCCACGGCTGCAGGATGGGCACTTGACTGGAAGGGTGGGAGGGGTCCCTGGCATCACAGCTCTATGCTAAATGTGTTGCTGACACAGTTGGGAGGGTGTGGGAGAAGCCAGTAGTAGGCCCAGAGCCACCGTGAGGGTGGATATCTTAGGTTTCCAGGTAGAACCTGAGCAATCCACAGCCCTGGAATCCTTGCTAATGCAGAACAGGATCCACCGGCCTCTCATTTTTCATTCATTCCCCAAACATCAGTCTCCATGCCGACTGCTCAGGTTGCAAAGAGAAAACCAGCACTTGCCCTGCCCATACCCCCTCTCAATGGGGCAGTCTCTAGGCCTGCTGCAAATGGTCATGCAGACTGCGTCCCGCACAACTCCAGGGGGGAGCTGCTCCTGTAGATGCTGTAGATTGCTGTAGCACCTCCTGGAATGAAGCAGTGAGGCTGTCCTGGTCCCCAGCCACCCCTGGCTGGGCTGACAACTCCCTCCTTAGTGACCGCAGAGCCTGTGTCCTATCGTAAATGTTCCACATGTGACATTTATACATTTCTATGTTTGCTCCCCCGCTGTCTGGGAGTTTTCCAGGCCCGGCCACAGGCTTTGGAGTGAGTGCTGGAGCCAGCCTCACTGGGCACAGGAACAAAACCTTCCCTAAAGCTCCCAGCTCCTCATTCCTCTCTGATGGCACTGCCATCTTCTGACCATCAGAATTAAATGGCCCTTTATATGATCTCTTTTACTAGGACAGACACTCCCTCTATAAGCTTCCCATCGCTGCTATAACAAATTGCCACTAATTTAATGGCTTAAAATGACACACATTTATTGTCTTAACATTTCTGGAGCTCACTGAGCTAAAATCAAGGTGTCTGCAGGGCTGCATTCCTTATGGAAGCTCTAGGGCAGAATCTGTTTCCTTATCTTTTCCAGCTTCTAGAGACGGCCACATTGCTTGGCTTAGGGCCCCAGCCAGCAATCACATCACTCCAACCTCTGCTTCCATCACATCATCTCTTTTGACCCTCCTGCCTCCCTCTTATAACACCCCTATGATTGCATTTAGGGCCCACTCAGATAATCCAGGATAATCTCCCCACCTCAAAATCCTTAATTTGATCACATCTGCAAAGTCCCTTTCACCATGTAAAGCAACATGCTCCACGTTCTAGGAACTAGGATGTGAACTTCTTTGGGTGGACATTATTCTGCCTCCCACAATTCCCAGGGGTGCTCTATCACTCAGTCACTCATATTTATTGAGCACCTATCATTTTTAGGTACTGGACTAAGTATACAGAATACAGAGGTAAATAAAGCAGTAGCATTAGAAAGGACCCCAGAAGCAGAAGGCATGCGTTTTGTCTATGCTTTGTATGGCCTCTATAGTTCTATTTTTAAATTAAATTTTTAAAATTGTAATAAAAGACATTTTAAATAAAAACCTGGACTTTTTGACTTCCCTGGAAAAATCAGCCACTTGGGCCATCCTGGGACCTATTTATTCCCATAGCACAACAACCGTGAAGGGTGTGGAGGCTCCAGCTCCCAGCTCCCTCACTCCACGTCACCTCCTGCCACACCACTGTTGCTTGGCTCACCATGACTCTCGGGCCACTGGAAGCCTTTGGGTTTGGGCACCACAGCTTCAGGCAGAAATGACAAAGTGGCGTGCCAAGGTAGTCACTGCAGAGCCAGAAGGAAATGTAATTACAACTTCATGGGTTATTTTAGTCTAAAAAATAAGAACTGAGGCTTTACTCATCTCTACTTTACAGATTGATTGGCATTGTGCCACAGGTGGCATGTGAGACTGGCAGTGTGTCTTGTCTGCTGGGTACACAAGTCTCCCTAGGGGAGTGGCGCGAGTTCTACAAGGTGGAAGGATGGACAGTGGTGCCCTCACTCCCTCTCTCTTTCTCCATTCAGTGACACACCACACGCGGGTTTGCCTGCTTAACTGGGTTTACAATTATACTATCTCACTGTAATTAAACAAACCCTCACAAAAAGGATCAATTGATTAAAACAATTCCTACAAACAAGCCATACATTAAAGATATATACAAATAACACAAGGACCAGTAAATGCAAAGGAACTGGTGGTGGTGGCCCTTCTCCTCTTTCTGTACAAGCTCCTCATGGGCCCTGTTACAAGGTCAAAGCAATAATACACTAATGAGATCTGATAAGAAGGTAGTCAAAAAATGAGAAATCATTGAACTATTGACAACATGGGTCTAGAGCTAAGAGTATATTATACCTTGAGAAAATTGTTAGTGACAGTAGTACTGAGACTTGATTTACAAATAGAGATATACTGCGGGGGGGGGGGTGTGCTACAGATATTCTTACTGAGACAGTCTGCTTACCAGACAAAGGTGACTTCCTGCTGTGGTGAGACTCCCTGAGGACACATCACCCTGTGTCCCGTAAGGACTGAAAGCAGCATTCACCTAAGTCTTTGACAGTTAGAGTCTTCAAAGCAACAGCCTGAATCACCCAAGGAGGTAAGGAAGAAAGCTAAATTTAGATTACACATCTGGCTAGTCAAGAAAAGTGCCCCAAAGCAGCTTTTGGTAAAACCTCGGTATCTGATATTTGTCATGCTATTAGCGCCAAGGGTGAAGAACAGTATATATGTTAAATTACGTATGCTATGTGATTCTTTATTCAATAACTCTCCTCTAAACACATTCTGTACCCCTCAATGGATACCTAACCTGCTGCTCTTTGCCTCATACCCAAGTTAACTGCACAGATGAAGAGGAAAGGAGAGTCATGAGTAGGAAAGGAGGGAAATGAGCATTTATCAAGTAGTTCCCAAGCAGGTCTTACACACATTTTATTCAAGTCTCTCTGAAGAAGTGATTATCATCCCAGTTTTACAAATGCAACATCAAGACCAACAGAAGTTAAGTAATTTCCCCAAAGTCACTCTGAGAATGCATGGTGGCAGCCAGATTAAAGCCCAAGTCCACCTAACTCCAAAGCCATGGGCTTTCCATCACTCTACACTGACCACTTGGATCCCTGGCTCAGGCCCCATCGCCATCCAATCTGTCCGCCAATGCCACTCACTGCCCTCTCAGATCTCCCCGGCCTGCAACCAGCAGCTTCCCTCTCAGCCACCGTCACAGCGTCCCCACGCCTGGGCCCTAGTACCCGATCCACCCTGCACGCCAGGCCAGGAAGCGGCCGCGGAGGGGGCAGAGGAAGAACCAGGAAGAAAGGAGGAAGATAAAGAGGGAGGAGCTCGGAAGGGCCCCCAAACATCAGGATTGGCGCAGAGCTGCTGGAGCTGGCAGGAGGGCCGCGCAGGGGTGAGAGCGAGGCGTCCTCCACCCACCACCGGAATGTTACTCCAAAGCTCCTCGTAAAATCGCCTAAAGTGAAGTAAATAAGCGTTCAGAATTGAATCCGAATGCCACAAAGGTTTACAAGGCCTTTGATTGAGAGTCTGTTCTCTGGTCTCGAAAAGTCTTTTGTGAAACTGAAGTAAATCTCAAAGAGCGGGGGCAGGGGGGGTACGTCCAAGTGTCGAGCTCAATTACGTAAAAAGTCTCAATAACTATGCTTTTATTAGTCATCTTTGACTTCTGAAAAGCGCCATGGAAATGTAAAGCACTTCCAGCGAAGTAGGTCCAGAAAATAAAAGCGGACGCGTGGAGGGACCTAGGGAACAACAGGCCGGCCACCCAAGAATTTCGGCGAGGAGTTTAAGGCCCCCGTGACGGTCACGTGCAGCCGAGCAGGGCTGAAAAGGATGAGCAGGGAGGACAGCAGAAAGCCTTCCTCTGCCCGTCCGAGGGCCACCAAGAGTCCGGCCCTGAAAGCCCCAATCCGCGGCGAAGGCCGTGCCGAGGTCGGCGCAGGGCCCGCCCCCGAGGCTCGCGAACTGGTCGGGACCCGAGGGGCCGGGCCTCGCGGGGCGGGAGTCGCAAGTTTTCCGCGGAGGAGCCGGAGGCACTGCTCAGGGCCGAGCGGTCTCCTCCCCCGGCTGCCCGAAGGCCCGGCCTGAGAGTCCAAGTCGCGGTCGCCGCGGGGCTCACCCGGCCGCGGCGTCTCCCGGGGCCCCCGGAGTACAGGGGGCTCCACGCCCGCGCCTCCCTCGTCCCCCGTCTTCTAGCGGGCTCCGCGCTCGGCCGGCCGGGGAAGGGACGGGGAGGGGAGGTTGGGGGGCGCGTACCTCCGAGCGCCCCGCGCGCCCCGCAGAGCCCCAGGAAGGCGGCGAGCAGGACGAGGCGGCGGGCCCCGAGCCAACCCATCCCGCCGCTGCGGCCCCGTGCTCGCTCCCGGGCGGCAGCCGAGCTACCTGCGCCGGCCCCTCCCCGTTCGCGCCTGGGACCCGGAGCAGACCCAGGGGGCGCCGCCCCCAACCAATGCGGGGGCTGGGCCGGGGCGGGGAGAGCCGCTTGCAACCCGCAGCTGTTGCGCCCCGTCACGCTCGGCCCGGCTCCGGGGTCCGCAGCGCGGCCGAGGAGAGCCCGCTCCGAGGCCACAGCGCCCAGGCAGGGTCGGTAAGCAGAGAGTACGTGTCCCCCGCCTTGCCCGGCGAGTTCTGCCGTGGAGTTGAGTGTAGAGCGGGCGCTGTTGAGAAATGCAGGCTGGAGGGAGAAGCATTCCTGGCGGAGGTAGGACCCAACTTAACACGGCTTTAAGGCACCAGAGTGAGCCCCTGTTTATTGCTGAATCCCCAATGCATACCTGGTGCATAGGCACCGGCAGTCGTGTTGGATGAATGAGTAAGAATTAAACACAAACTGGACCTCTGTTTTTTCCTTCTTAAAACATGGAGATTGCACCAAATCTCTAAGGTCCTTCCAGCTATACCATTCTCACGTTCAAATTCTAAACAAATGGAAAGTCTCTCCACAAGGAATGTATTAGCACAGAGAATGACCCCACCCAGGGCTGGCTCTGTGTAGCTTGAAGGCCGGGCTGATGCAGGCATGCGGAATTTCTCCTGGCAGGCTCAGGTATCCACATAAATGTAAAAGCACGAGCAGTGCAGAGCAAGCTTGCCCAGAGAGGCCGCAGACTGTCACCAGTGTCCCCAGGGAGCCTCTACTCAAATGTCATCCCTGGTTAAGAACATAAGCTTGGTACCTTGAGAGACGTGAAGGCAAATCCCAGCTCAGATATTAATAAGTGATCTTGATATGTGACCCTGGGCAAATCTCTTAATTGTCCCACCTTCAGTCTCCTCATCGGTAAAATGAAAATAATGATGCTGATCTCATAGGTGGGTTGTGAGGTTTATCCAGCCCATGAGGATTGAGTGTTAAGCAGGGTGTCTGGCTCCTGGTAAGAACTCACTGGGCAGTCTTGTTATACCTGGGAGCCCAGCTAGGCCCACAGGGCTTCTCTGGCCAGTCTCTGAACAACTCTGGCTAGACACACTCCTGAGAATGAGCCATCTTTTCTCTTTCCTGCAGGATGGAGGGCTGTCTCATTTTCCTTCCATGGCCTTAGCCGTATGTACTGCTGAAGACTGCATACGTTATCCATATCTGTAATCTTCAGCATTCCCCCACTGCCCATAGTCGTGCTGATTTTCTTGAGGCTGAAGAACCCTGGACCAGGTGGGTGGGAGTGATAGTTCTGCCTCTAGATGTGTGACAGCTTCCATTTCCTCTCCTATAAAATGCAAGGGTTGGATTAAATGGTTTGTAAATTCCCTCCAGGTTCAAAATTTTATGATTCTGATTTGTCATCATTAGCATCAGGACAGCTCTGCCATTTAAATAGAGCCCTTTTAATTAGTGCACAGAGAAACATGAAATGTTTGAGTTTCTGTACTTAAATCAGTGATTGCCAATAAACTTGGAGCTTTTAATTTAGAGAAATCATTCAAAGGGTCAAAAAGAGACTAGGAATTATCTCCCTGTAGAGCACCACTTGCTCCTCTTCTTTAAATTAGTTCTAATCTATCACATAAATGCTTCAAAAACGGAATGAAGTCTCCAGCCAATTTCCATAGCTCTTAAGGTGGCTCTAGAATAATGAGAAATTAGCATGCTCAGTTGTTAGGGAAAGCCCGATGATAAATATGGTGACTCTAAGGATGTTTATAGTGTCTGATCAGGAAACCCACCTATGTAACAGTCGCTCAAATCTAATCATCTAGTCATTTTGACTGACACTCACCTGCTATGCCCCAGCAACAGGAATTATTCTACTCACATGTTAATCTGCACGCTGTTCACTCAGAAAGGAAGGTATAAAGAACAGAGAATGAATATAGAGATGGACATTCATTCAACAAATATTCATTGAACTCTTCCAAATGCAAAAGGTGCACAAAAGATGTCATGGTGCAGAACAGAGATGAATTAGAGGTCTCGCTTTCAAGGAAGTTATAATATAGAGAGGAGATGGGACTTCCCTGGTGGTCTAGTGGTTAAGACTCTGCACTTCCATTGCAGTGGGCACGGGTTCGATCCCTGGTTGGGAAACTAAGATCCCGCACGGCACGGCCAAAAAGTAAGATAAAAAATAAAAACATAGGCGTATAAGACAGGTATAGCAGTAATTTTAATAAAGGTACATTAGAAACTGGGCTCAAGACTCTTCTGTGGAACTGTCCAAACCATACATCTTTGGTGATATGACTGGCTTGAACAGCCATGTCTCATTTACATGACCACTCCCCCTCTGACCCCACATGACTGGGGCAGGGTGGGTTTCTGGTCTAAGGAGCATGACCCTGGAGAAAAGAGTGTCAAAGCTGATTCCTGGGCTTCCCTGGTGGCGCAGTGGTTGAGGGTCCGCCTGCCGATGCAGGGAACGCGGGTTCGTGCCCCGGTCTGGGAGGGTCCCGCGTGCCGCGGAGCGGCTGGGCCCCTGGGCGATGGCCGCTGGGCCTGCGCGTCCGGAGCCTGTGCTCCGCGGTGGGAGAGGCCACAGCAGTCAGGGGCCCGCGTACCAAAAAAAAAAAAAAAAAGCTGATTCCTTCTCAAAACGTTCAACCAAGAGGCATTAAGAATGCAATGATTTGGTGGTGATCACAGACCAGTAAGTCATGTGGAGATGGCTCCTTAGCACCAGCCAAAGACCCATGTCCACAAAGGTCGTGAAGGGACCGTGAGTAAGGAGAGGAAGCTATCTGCCTCTGTCTTGGTCTTTGCAGAGAGAGGATTGGCACCGTGTCCCAGAGAAAAGGTGATTATGAGGGACAGTGAGAGCAACAGACAGTAGCTGCCTGTTGGCTTTCGTAGTCCCCTGAAGCCCAGCTGCACTTCCTGAATTTTGTTTCCATGAGATTCTCCTGGGTTCTTTTGATAAATCCACATTTTCCTGAGCTAGTATACAACTCTAGCTTCGCAAATTCATGTGTGCATGAATGATAATTTTCTACATTTTCCCCAAACTCAACTTGATTTCTGTTTTGACCTCTCAATTCGCTGTGGATGAAAAACTGTATCTCAGTCAATTTAAGTCTCTCTCCTGTGTTTCCCTGTGTTGTGTTGTGTTGAATTGCCATGGGACTTACGTAGTGCCAAGACAGGGATGACTGGGAGAAGGGGTGTGGCAGTTCTCTGCTCCTGGATGCCTTCATGTGGGCACCCATGAAATTTTGCCATTTGCAACAACGTGGATGGACCTGGATGGTATTATGCTCAGTAAAATAAGTCAGAGAAAGACAAATATCATATGCTATCACGTATATGTGGAATCTAAAAAATAAAACTAATGAGTATAACAAAACAGAAACAGACTCACAGATACAGAGAACAAACTAATGGTTACCACTGGGAAGAGGGGAGTGGGGAGGGACAAGAGAGGGGTAGGTGGATTAAGAGGGACAAACTATAATGTATAAAATAAATAAACTAGGGCTTCCCTGGTGGTGCACTGGTTGAGAGTCCGCCTGCCAATGCAGGGGACACGGGTTCGTGCCCCGGTCTGGGAAGATCCCACATGCCGCGGAGCGGCTGGGTCCGTGAGCCACGACCGCTGAGCCTGTGTGTCCGGAGCCTGTGCTCCGCAACGGGAGAGGCCACAACAGTGAGAGGCCCACGTACCGCAAAAAAAACAAAAAAACAAAAAATAAATAATAAATAAATAAACAAATAAATAAACTACAAGGATATATGGCACAGCCCAGGGAATATAGCCAATATTTTATAATACCTGTAAATGAAGTATAACCTTTAAAAATTGTGACTCACTGTATTATATACCGGTAACTTACATGATATTGTACATCAACTATACTTCAATTAAAAAAAGGAAAGAACGACCTCCTCAAAATAAATAATAAAAAATTCAAAAAACTACCCTGCCACACTAGTTTGTTTGCAAGGAACAGAATCCCACTAAAAGGGCCTTAAGTAGAACAAAAGTCTGTGTACGACGAACATGGGGAGAACAAGAGCCCTTTCTGGTATTTGAGCTAGACTTTGAAGCATGGGTCAATGGAGATTACCTAGGAGCCCAGGAAGAAGGAGGACATGAAAGCCTTGAGGTCTGCTTCTGTAGAGAGTGAGGATAGAAGGCAGTTGGCAACTGGTTAATAAAAAACGGGGGATGCTGGTGGTATAAAGAATATACCTTTACAAAACCTTCATGTTGCTCTTGGTTCTCATTTCTTGTTTTGCTGTCCGCAAGGAAGAGCTTAACGTCGAAGGAATAGAAAACATTTTGGAATCACATGACTTGATGCAATCACGGGGGTCAAACCACTGTCTGTATTTCGAAACTTAAAAAGAATGAGAAGCCTGGGCTAGTGGGTCTCTGAGGCCCCTGTCAGCTCTCACATTCCATGATGCCTTGAACAAATGAACTTTTACAGAGGCCTCTCAGTAACACAGAACACACGAAGATGACTGTTGTCCGTAGCCACAATGGGAATTCTTGCAACCTTCCCACAGCTGGTGAATCCTCTGCTTCCGACGGCCTCGTCTCCTGCTTAGCTTCACTCAGAACCAAGGCTCCATCAGGCCACAGGCTTCAATGTAAAACCACCCCTCAAGAGGTCCACACAGCCAGCTCGGAGTGGTAAGCTGCTCCTCGTAAGCTGACTACAAGTCCCCGCGTGGGGTTAGGCCTCACACGGAAGCTCTGCGCTGAGTCCCGGAGTAGTTTATGGCCATTTAATATGTTTACAGGATGCCTATGTACTTCTCAGCAACTGGAAAATCACCCACTGAACAGCCTCAGGGGCTCACACACAATACCGACAGGCACCAGGCCTCATTAGGGGAAGACGTATTTCTGCTGAACTTGCATTTCCAACGCAAAACTGTGTTCTGGTAACCCTAGTTAAAGAAATAGAATAAGCCACAGGAAACTATTTTTGGCTATCTTAGAACTAAAAAATTGATTTTAAATTGTTGAACTCTGCTTTCCAAAAAACTATTTAGTGCTGCATTTGGCCTCCCTCTTATGCAAGTTACAGATGTGACTCACTCCTGCCTTCACAGGTCGGTGGGACCTGAAAAGAAAAGGTGCTGGGCTTCCCTGGTGGGGCAGTGGTTGAGAGTCCGCCTGCCGATGCAGGGGACACGGGTTCGCGCCCCGGTCCGGGAGGATCCCACATGCCGCGGAGCGGCTGGGCCCGTGAGCCATGGCCGCTGAGCCTGCACATCCGGGGCCTGTGCTCCGCAACGGAAGAGGCCACAACAGTGAGAGGCCTGCATACCGAAAAAAAAAAAAAAGGTGCTAAAAGACCCCCCCAGTCACTTGGCTCCCAGATCCAGATCCAGAGGATTTTCAAGTCAGAAATAAAGAGCATCACTAGCTTTTCTGGAGCCCTGTCTCTGCCCACCTGCTCATGACCCTGTGTATGGTGCCATCTGCAGGAAGTAGAAATGGCCAAATGCTTTATATCTTCATATGGTATTTAGTCCACATAATATATTGGTATCAACTGACCATGGGGGAGACAGCAAGTGAGCAGCCTAAGAGAGGCAACAAGAGATCCAGGGAGGTGTTGTTTCATGGAGCATGAGGGAGTCAAGAGTATTCATCAGGAAGGTTCAACAATGCTAAAGGCATCAAGAGAAGTCAAGAAAGATAAAGTTCGTCCAGTGGTTTTGGCCACCAGGATAAAGCTAACCTTGACGAGAGTAGCTTTAACACTCAATGAGAGACAGAAATTATTCAGCCCTGAATGGTTGGGACACAAAGAAGAGGAGACATCACATGCAGATAGAGCTTCAAAGGGTTTGGTTAGAAGAGTAGGAATGAAGTTAGATTATTGGGTGAGGGGATCAAATACCAGGAAAGGGATTTTTAGGATTAGAGTTTGCGTTTAGGTGGGGAAAAATAGAGAAGGAGAGATGGAAGATTACAGGACAGAGAGGGGAAGCTGGAGATGGGTCCTGGAAGAGGCAGGAAGGAATGGGGTTCAGATGCAAGTGGAGGTTTGCCCTGAACAAGAGGAGAGGAGGGGAGGATGAACTTAGGCATATGGCAAGTTTATAGGTCAGAGCACAGGGAATTGAGCTTGGTAGCCTCAATTTTCTCTATGAAATGGGACGAAAGGTGTCTACTAACTATAGGTGAGTTCAACACAGGCCTGGAAGATTTGGAATTATCCTTTTTTAAAAAAAATGTATCTCCCCTCCCCCCCCCGCCCCACTATCCCCTTTGGTAACCATAAGTTAGTTTTCTATGTCTGTGAATCTATTTCTGTTTTGTAAATAAGTTCACTGGTATCATTTTTTTTAGATTCCACATGTAAGTGATATCACATGATATTTGGAATTATCCTTGATCTGATCCTCCTTCCCTTTTCTTTGGTTATGTAGAATTGTTTATAAGTAGGTCGACCATTACTCCTTGTGTGTTCGAGAGTCCTGGTTTATGCCTACATTATTGTCCTGGTGTAATTATTCACCGTATCCATTCACTCTCAACAGTGTCGCAGTTGGAACAGTAAGATAGTTAGGTAGGTAGGTAGATAGATAGATAGACAGACAGATAGATAGATGACAGATAGAGAGAGAGATAATTTGTGTTTTTTCAATCTGCACCATTGAGTCATTTTCTCCTGTGGTGCAGAGCCCTGCATCCAGACACAGAGGTGGCAGGGTTGGGTTTTCTCTAGGTTGGTCAAGTGGAAGAGTAGGAATCAAGAGATTTGAAAGTTCTGGTAATTGGGTAGCATGGAGATAATGACATCCACCAATGCTGCTTCTGTGACACACAGGTAAGAAGACAGGAAAAGGTTGCGATTTTAGGCATCTCTCAGAGGAAAAGCCAACGTCCTCCCAATTCCCTACAAGGCCCACGTGACCTGTGCTCACCTCCAACCCTCTACCACTTCCCACTCATTTACTCCTGTGTGGAAAAGAAGACCACAGCCTCAGAATTTACAGTGAGGACTGCACCGTGGGAAGGAGGGAGGGAAGTGCCTGGAAGGTGAGTGAACACCACAGCCCAGATCCTTAATACATCAACATTACAGACTTTCTTTTACATACGGAAAAGACACACCTGCCACCACCTGAGAATTGCCTTATGCGTCAGGAGGGGTGTGGGGATTTCGTGATATACAGGTGGCGGTGGAGGGACTTCTGATAAGCAGGGGAGGGGGAATCTCAGGGATACCAGAGGAGGGAAAATAATGTCCTTCTGAATTAGCAAACTTCAAAGGGCCATATGGAAGGAGGGGTGATTGCATACTTTTTAAGGAGAGGGCAGTGCTTCCTAGTCAACCGTCAGCAACCTTCACTTTACCGGACTTTGCTTTCTTTCTCTAAATAGCTGTTCGTGAAACTTGAAACTCTGAGGAACAAGAAGACGTCAAGTACGTCTGGAATGGATCCCTAAGGAAAAGTCAGTGCCATAGCAGACAACCACCCTAAGTACATTCCCTGTTCTGGGCCTTGACGCTCGCTGTGTCCTCTGCCTGTGAGGTTCCTGTGTTCTCCTGGTCCGTCCCTCTCTGCTTACAGGTCTCTGCTTAAATGTCCTCAAACTAGGGAGGCTTTCCATAGTCACCTGTGGAAAATAACTCCTCCATCCCACTTACCCTGCTTTATTTTTCTCCATAGCATTTGTCACTGCCTAATGCGTATGTGTACACATTTACTGCCTGCCTTCCTACACTATAATGTGAACTCTGTGTGGCAGAGACTTGGTTTGGTCCCTGCAGTAACCCCAGTGCTTGGGCCATAATAGATTTTCAATTACTATGT
This sequence comes from Physeter macrocephalus, assembly GCF_002837175.3. Lineage (NCBI taxonomy): Eukaryota > Metazoa > Chordata > Mammalia > Artiodactyla > Physeteridae > Physeter > Physeter macrocephalus. Next base: position 58,805,446 of record NC_041221.1, read on the forward strand.
GTTGAATGAATGAAAAAATAAGTGAATGAGTGGTTACTTAGAGTATTACTGCAGTGTCTGTTTTAATGGAATTTTGATACATCCTCATGATCAAGTTGGGGAGATACTCTATGAGAGTGACGAAATCTTGATTCTTACAATATAAGTAGGTGAGTTGCCTCTACCTCCCCTCAGGAAAATCTCCTGGGCTGTTGAGCTATGCTCAGTTTCTTGAGATTAAAGGCAAAAAACAAATAGTAACATTTAAAGACCAAAAACAAAACAAAACCCCGTGGAGCAGGCAATATTGTCAAACCCACGTTGCAGATGAGGAAACTGACACTGAGATGTGGAGCAGTATTTGTTCAAGATCATCCAGCCGATGAGCCTTAGTCCTAGGATTCAAGTCCTCTAAGACTCCAAATTCCATCCTGTCCTTATAGCCCAACGCACCTCCCTTCCGGTAACACAGAAAGGAAGTTTTTGGTGGGGAGTTGTCTCCTTTCACTATCTCCATTTCTCCATCTCCCAGGTTCCTTTCAGGAACTCCAGCCTGGACTCCTCATCCCTGCTCCCCTGCATCTGGTCTTATCCTGCTCACCAGTCACCACATCCGGTGGTGCGTCTCTGTTCTTACCTTACCCGGCCTTCAGTAGCATTCAAGATGACTACACCCTCCTTGAAACCCTGCCCTTTCTTGGCTTCCATAAAGCACAGGCTCCTGGTTAGCCTCCTACTTCAGTAACCTCACCTACACGGTCTCCTTTGCTGGCTCCAAGCAATCTCTACAGGCTGCAGTGCCTTAGAGCTCAACCCTGACTCCTCTTTTCTTCTCTACCTGCAAACTCTTTCCCACCCCCATGGTCTTAAGTACTACATGGAAATGACTCACAAATTCACATCCCTAGTTATGAACTTCCCCCTGGATTTCAGCCTTACTTTTGTTTCCAAAAGCTTTGTTTTGGGTGAAATGTGTCTGTCCCCACACTCCAAATTCATATGTTGAAATTCTAACCCCCAATGTAAGGGCATTTGGAGGTGGGGCCCCTGGGAGGTGATTAGGTCATGAGCCTGGAGCACTCATGAATGGGATTAGTGCCCTTATAAGAAGAGACATGAGAGCTTCTTCTCCTATCTCGGCTCTCTGCCATGTGAGGTTACAATGACATGACAGCTATTTGCAAACCAGAAAGTGAGCTCTCACCAGACACTGGATCTGCCAGTGCCTTGATCTCGGACTCCCCAGCTTCTGGAACTGTGAGAAATAAATGTTTCTTATTTCAGTCATCCAGTTTATGGTATTTTTTTACAGCAGCCCGCGCTAAGACAAGCCTACTTACCATCTTCTTCTGGCTGTCTGATAGATATCTCAAAATTAACATGACAAAACTAGAACTCTTTATTCTGCCCTCCCACCCAAGCCTGATCCTCCTCTCATATCCCTCATCTCTGTAAATAACACTATCATCTACTTCGTGGTTCAAGTCCAAACCTTAAGCATCAATCTTCATTCATCTCTTTTCCTCACATCCAAAGTTCTGCAGTTCTGCCTCTAAACATGACCTGAATTAACCTGCTTCTCTCCATCTCTGTGCTACCCTAATCTACCTCACCATCATCTCTGTGCTGTACCCCCAGGATCTGCACCAGGGACTGACACATAGCAGGTACTCAACAAATATTTGATGAAAAGTGAATTTGGACTTATTTTCAATTTAGAGTTATCAGTTTATTGGAGAATACTGGCGATCCAGGAATCATTTCACAGCAGAACTCAGAGACACCCAGGAAAGATTTAGAAGTCAGTGAAGTGTACACCCTAATACCCCCAAATGCCAGTCCTGCCCTTGCTCCCGTGGGACCCTTCTACTCCTCTGCTGTCTTCATGATTTCTCATAATGAAAACCTGCTGTGAAGAAAGTAGATGAAATTCCCCATACAAGAGTGCAAATCAGTGATAGCCACTTCAAGGACTGGTCTCCCAGAGCATTTGAGAGCAGGGCCTTAAACTGAAGACATAAAGTATTAAAGCAGACATGAGCCAGTGGGGATTTTCTTCTATTTCCTCTAAGAGACAGCTCTGGAGACTCAGGGCCATGTGAGGCACTTCCTTTGGCCAAGATTGGATTCAAGATTAGTCCATCAGCACAAGACACACAGAAGTCCCCTGTAGGCCACAGAGTTACAGGAAGAGTTGCTAAAACTGTGTGGAAGTTAGCATTCTGCATGACACCATGAAAAATACCTGCTTTTCTCTCATTCCTCTAGCCCTGTAACCCCACTGTCTCTCTTCATAGTCAGCGTCTGGGTGACAGCTTCTGTTTTTACATCATGAGGAAGAAGGACACGAATCTAGAGGGAAACAGATGCGAGAAGATACGCGCTGAGGAGTGAATCTCCTTCCTATTTCTCTTCCCCCTTCTCCTTGTAAGAGTGTCTGGCCTTAAAGCCAAGTATCTCTGAAGCCAAAGCCCTCAGGCCCTGTGCCCTAGTGCCTCTGTACCTGCAGCACGGTGCCAGGTACTTTGTTAGAGTGTCTGCCAGGCATGTGCCATCTTCAGCTGCTCAGAGGTTGTCACCTGAGGAAGCAGTAGCCAAGAAGTAGCTGTGACATAGCCACAGCGTCTGTTCAGGGAGACTGCCGCTCTGTGGCTCCTCACTGAAGCTTTCCTAGGCTTCAAGAGATCCGGCTGATGGTGGCTCACTCCATCACTCACTTCACATCCATGGGGGAGCCCAGTGTTCCCCTCCTCAGGAAGCCTGTATTCCCAAATGAGACTTCTGAACAAAACGTCTTGACCAGCTCCATGTGCCCAGAGCTGCCCCTGGAGGGCTACTTGCCCTGCTGCAAACTGGCCTAAGTCCATCTGGTCATTCAGCAAATGTCTGGTTCTTTTTGGGTGGATTCCAGAAGCTAACTCACTGGTGGTTCTAAGTGGGTGGGGTAAGACTTTCGCTTCACTGTAACCTGTCTGTGTGTGGCTCTCTGCCCTGGCCACACGATCGCCCTCACATGAAAGGCCCATTCCAAGGTGTGTGAACAAGTCCAGTGACAATGTCCTCCTTGTAACCAGTAGAAGCAGGGACAAAGGGGTTGTAGATCTGGAGAGCAGATATTAAAGTCCTGGGCTTGACAGATGCTTAAACATCGTCCATTCAAGGACAGCGAGTCTTGTACTATACTCCCAATCAAACTCTATCTCACACCATGAATGTCATGTCACTTAAAATTATCCGACATTCCTTATGCTAATTAACGTGCCCTCTTAGGTCTTATTTCAATAAGAACACTTTGAGAGCCAAGAAATCAACTTGAGGTTTAGATTGCTGTTTAGGATTCTCCATGACTAATTAATAGCCCTGTGAGTTTCAAAGACTGTTAATCACCTCTGGGATGAAGATTGGAGTTAATTTGTACACAAAGATCACACCATTTATACAAATTATTTTAAAGTAAATTAATCCAAAGACAATATTACATTAACTCTAAAATAGGAGTAAACAATAATGCTCTTACTCAAGGAAGCCCTCATCTTCCTTCCAATATAAAGCAACTGGCAATCAATACCCTCTTTCTCTTTCTCTCTCTCTCTCTCTCTCTCTCTCTCTCACACACACACACACACACACACAGAGAGAGAGAGAGAGAGATCTTCAGCGTACTTCGTACTTCTCTGCTTGCATTGGAAGGAACTGAGAAAATTGGGCAACAGCTGTGCACTTTCATGAAGGCCCCTATTTCTCTGGCTCAGCAAAACTTGTGATTTAGACCATTGACTCTCCATGGAGCATTTCTCATCGAGAACCTAAATGCAGGAAGCATGACTGGAAGGTTCAGAAAAGACTATTTGGTCTTTGTGTAAGTTTGAGGTTTCAGAGTCTCTAGATGTTGCTGTGAAGATGGCACACATGAAACTTGCAGTGCGTGAGTCTAGGACCCTGGGATTGAGGGGCCGCTGCTTCCTGGTAACACAATAATACCTGGGCCCCAAATAAAGGCTCACGATCCTCTTCCCCCGCCCAGGCACCAAGTGCCCTCCCCACCAAACTGCTGTGGGGGACTCATTCTCCCTCGTCTCCACTCGCATACACCTTACACTCTACTCTCATTAGCCCAGCTGTGTCCTGATGATTTGAGTGCCTTGCCTGCAACTTTTTAAATGATGCAATTATGTCTAATATTCTAGATAGCTTCATGGCATCTTGCATAGCGTAGGTGCTTCACAAATATTTGTTTCCATTTTCTCTATAGCTCATTTATTCATTTATTCAATGATATTTAAACTCAAGGTGGAATATTCAAAGATGACTTCAAAGGGGAATTTCAAAAGGGAATTTACAATGTTTTGTTAGTTTCTGGAGTTCAGCAAAGTGATTGAGATATATATATATATATTTTTTTACAGATTCTTTTCCATTATAGGTTATTACAAAATAATGAATACAGTTCCCTGTGCTATAAAATAGGACCTTGTTGTTTATCTATTTTATATATAGCAGTGTGTATCTGCTACTCCCAAACTCTTAAATTTATCCTTCCCCCTCTTTCCCCTTTGGTAGCTGTAAGTTTATTTTCTATGTCTGTGAGTCTGTTTCTGTTTTGTGGATAAGTTCATTGGTATCATTTTTTTTTAGAGTCCACATATAAGTGAAATCATATGATTTTTGTCTTTCTCTGTCTGATTTACTTCACTTAGTATGATAATCTCTAGATCCACCCAAGTTGCTGCAAATGGCATTATTTCATTCTTTTTTATGGCTGAGTAGTATTCCATTGCATACGTATACCACATCTTCTTTATCCATTCATCTGTCAATGGACACTTAGGTTGTTTCCATGTCTTGGCTATTGTGAATAGTGATGCTATGAATATTAGGGTGCCTGTATCTTTATGAGTTAGAGTTTTCTCCAGGTATATGCCCAGGAGTAGGATTGCTGGATCATATGATATCTCTATTTTTAGTTTTTTAAGGCACCTCCATACTGTTCTCCATAGTGGCTGTACCGATTTACATTCCCATCAACAGCGTAGGAGGGTTCCCTTTTAGCCACACCCTCTCCAGCATTTATTGTTTGTAGATTTTTTGATGATGGCCATTCTGACTGGTATGAGGTGATACCTCATTGTAGATTTGATTTGCATTTCTCTAATGATTAACGATGTTGAGCATCTTTTCAGTTGCCTGTTGGCCATCTGCCTGTCTTCTCTGGAGAAATGTATATTTTGAAGACAAGGGTAGTTTTATAGGAAGTGTTTCAGGCTAACAGCTAGCCCACCTCTTCCCAAACATGTCTCTTGGATAGATAATAAAAATGGTAATAATAACAATAAAAACAACTGGTATTCTTAGAGTGTTTACTTTTTGTCAAACACTGTTGTAAGTGCTTTACTTATTTAATCCACATTATAACTTTATGAGATAAATACTATTAATATCCGCATTCTATAGATCCCATGGTACCTGGAATTCTGTTGTTAGAGACTCATTTACTAGATTTAAACTACATCCTCTTTCAGGCAGTTGTCTCATTTTAAATGTGCATATCCCTCAGCATGATGAAGCCCAGAAGTATTACAGATGAAAAAGGAAACTTGTGTAAATTAGTTAACAAAATACCTCACCTCCTAGTAGTCTGCACTCTCTGGTGGAGCTGGGGGACGAGGTTCTGAAGAGAGACAGGTGCAGAGAAAGAAGGCAGGATGTACATCTGCATCATATCAGACTGGGAGCCCTGGGTCCGGGGTTTAACTGGGAAATGGCTGCAGATGTTGGCCAGAGCAACTTTTGTGTCTTTTGTGTCTATGCAAATGTCCATTGAGCCCAGGCTAAACAAGAGTTTAGGGAAGGAGAATTTGAGCCTTAGAACAATGGTCTGACTGATGTCTAGACCCAACATTCAGTACACAAATGGTTGTCACTGGAGGGTGATTTTTGCCCCCCGTGGACATTTGGAGATGTCTGGGGATACTTTTTGTCATGACTGGGTGGAGGGGTAGCTCTCAGGGCCACTGTCATTTAGTAGTCAGAGGCCAGATATGCTGCCACACAAACTACAGTGCACAGGGCAGCCCCCTCACCACAAAGATTGTCTGGTCCAAAATATCAACAGTGCTGAGGCCGAGAAACCCTGCGATACATCTGGACCTGCGATGGAGAGGTCTTGTCTGGGCTTCTGCGCAGTGACAACCCACGGGCGCCCTCCAGTGGCCAGTGTGAATCACGAGCCTAAATCCCAGCGAGTGTCTCCAGGTTGCAATCCTTCCCTCGCTGTCTGCTCAGATTTCTTTGGAAGAGCTAGAAGGCATGTCCTGTCCTTTACGGGGCTGTTCCCTCCTTCCAGGCGCAGGCATTTATGAGAAAGCATGGGGCATGAGGCTTCTCCCTTCAAGATGAAACTCCTCCAGTCTTCCAGTCTTGTAACTTTATGGGAGCAGCTTTACGTGGCGAGAGTACACAGTTCCCTTCCCAGAAGAGGGAGCAAGAAAACCAGGGAACTCTCTTTCTTTGGCGCCAACTAAGCACACCTACCTTTGTGTTTTCTCTTTCTCAGCTCTTTCAGCCTCTTTTCATCTTCCAAGTCAGTGTGGCCACTTGTACTCCCATAATTGGCGGTGCTCTCCTGGGAATATCTCTGAGTTTTGGCAACAATAATGACAACAGCCCAGTTGGGGTCTCCGAAGCTGATGAACGTCCTGACCCGTGCGTAAATCTCCATGACACCCTACTGAAATTCATCCCCCATTCTCCAATTAATGAAGAGACATTAGTCAAGCTTTTCTTTCCTACTCCTATAGTTTTTAAGCTCTCAGATAATTGCTTTCACACTTCCTTTGGGCCTGTATAAAATGCCAAGATGATTGGAAAAGCGTAAGCCCGAGAAGCACTCTAGGTTCTTCCGCTGACAGACGCTGTGCGAAGCAGTTTGCCCCCCCAGCCCCCAGACCGTGTCTGCATGTGCCAAGCTAAGTCTGGGCCGATTGTCGATCAGACCACTCATCCTGGTTGAGTGAGGGGAGGGGCAGTGCTTCCCAGCTCTTAGGGGGCTAATTCTTTGGGCCAAATGACTAATAAAACACCCATGTAACAGATATTGGACTGTTGGTCACAGCCCTTGGCAGGCCTGTCCCTCCTGTCAGCCACGTCACTCCTATTGCCCTGGGGCATGTGAGCAGGTCTGGCAAATGGTTTGCCAGTGGGTGGGAAGCTCTGAATCCATCTCCTTAGAATGCCTCAAAGATTCTTCTCTCTAAGTCAGCCTTGAAAAATAATGACCAAAATGGTTTGTTCATCCCCCCAGTAACCTGACCAACGACACTTGAGAGGAAACCAAAGAAATCAGCATTATTTACTACCTTGTGAAGTATACATCACTCTGCTTTCTTGAAACTGCGTGTATGGGAGGAATAAAGGCAAGGCTATGCTTAGTTCCAAAGCCTTTACCTATTTTTTCAAGTCTTTTCCCTTGCTCAAGCCTTAACTCAGCACAACCACTGATTCTAGAAGTGAACTCACCCTTCCCGTGAGAGCGTCCTGAGAAACCATCCATCAACCGTGCTCTGTAGCATCAGTGTATGCCTCTGCGTTCTGTTCTCATGACAGCAGTTAGCAAGAAGCTTCTCAAGTTCTCCAGGAATTGAAGCCTAATCCAGAAGAATTTAGATAGTCATCTTAAAAGCTAATTAACCTAACCGCAGCTTTGATCACTGAAAAAAAATCATTTCTCCAATTTCTAAGAAGCGAAGCTTCTGAAAGAGTTGCCATTAGGTTTAGGGTATTGAAATGGGATGTGCCGCTTGAGGGCGCCATTAGGTTTGAAGAAACGAGCTTTCTGCTACTTTAAAATGCCCAGATACATGTCCAACAAGTTCTATGAAATGAGACTGAATTTAGGTCTCGCTTCTAGGAAAAGGAAGGGAAACAGTAATCTATTGTCTTTAAACTCAAGAGAGATTAACCAAAATTCAGTTGACAAGTTCTAAATTCCCTTTTACAAAGCTGCCTTTCCCCAGCCAAATGAAATAAAAAGGGATATTGTGTTAAAAGATGCCCTGTGTATTTTCGTAGAAGAGACAGTTGCTTAAGATCAACATTCCAATGTGAAGTGAGAAAAATAGTGGGAACAAATTGCATAATAGGAACCTTCTGACTTTAAACTGGAAACCTAAGCGGTTTGGGTTCCGTGGGGAAAACTTGGCTTTACTTGGGTGTTTGAAAACTCCCAGAGAAAAGAAAAGCTGATAAGTGACCCCAGCTTCCTTATCAGACTTTGTCTGCATGATGCAGATCCTACTTTCAGCAGGGGATAGTAGAAAATGACAGGGAAAGCTGAAATTCCCAAGCTAGGGGCTGCAGAGGCTCCTGCAGGAAGGAATGCATAAAGGCTCTAAAATGAATTTTTGAATTCAATAGAGTATGTCAGTGTTAATGCAGATTTTTCAGAACAAGACATTTACTAGGCAAAAAGTCTGTAACAGAGAGCTAGATAAGAGAGCAGAGCATCATAGATCCAGACTGGACTTTCCTCTCCCTGCCTTCCACCCGGCCCAATCTATTCAATCTTTGGTACTCAGTGCGAGCTCCATGGTTTCCATAGAGCTTTATTTTATTTTTTCAGATAATCATCTCACTGCTTAGATTTTCTCTTGCAGTTGTATTGCTCTGATTTTCTCATATATGAATCCAGTCTCTCCCATTGGACTATAAGACCCTTGAAAACAGGGGACAAATATTATATACTTGTAACTCCTATTGTCCCACCCGGGAGCATTTCAGGCACATAATAAAATGTTTTCTACTTTACTGAGTTGTCCCAAAAGAAATGGGAAGATGAGAAAAAAAGTTTCCTTCTATTTGCTTGTCTTTAAAGGAGGAGAAGGTGGTTTCTATTGGTGAAAGGGCTTGAGGATGTGAAAGATCTAAAAAGAAATATTGATTAAAGTTTAAAAACACACACATACTTTACATTCCTTGAGGCTTTTCGTTTAAGGTAAATTACTTGCAGGCAACGTAACAATCCAAGAGCTGTATTTTCGGAGAATGAATCTAGTGATATCGTAAAGATTTGCCAGAAGAGGGAAAACCCAACATCCAATATTCATTACTGTTTATCAGATGCTGACTCTGCAAGCCACTTCATATTTACTACCTTTAAACTCCAGGAATCTTTCTCAGAGAGAATTAAACAGCTCATCAAAGGCCTGCAGTGAATGGCGGGTAGAACTGAGGCTCAAGCTCTGAGCATGTGAATCAGAGTTTGTGGTCCTTCCCCTACAGCGAGTCCTGACTCCCTGGGATAATGGCTGTGGGTCTTGTGAGCTGCAGACCAAGGAGGCACTCAGCAAGAGCTGGGATACAAGAGAGATGTGATACAGCTCAAGCCCTCCTCTGCCAGCTCAGCATTCATGCGGGCTGTGAGCACCAACCCCTCCCCGGTGTGATCAAGGCCCTGGGGGCCAAGCCTTGCGGGTTCTGTTTTGTGACCAGACAGAGGCTTCCTATCTCTCTACGGTCTCGTGTTATTATTAGCAAGCCACCTGGAGGGCTGGTTGCATCCAACTCCTCCTTGCATTTCCAGCAGGGCTTTGCCCATAATAGACACTCAGTATCTATGGAAATGAATCTTCAGGAGACAAGAAAAGTCTAACTACAGTACGACAGTAGATCTAGAAAGGAAGTGTGGGTTCAAATGGCAAGGCAGAAAGAATCTTTAGAATTTATCAACTATTAGATGTGAGAGTGAAGAAGACTTTTATATGATTCTAAGTTTCCATGTCCAGGGGAAAAATATTAAGAAGAGATGTGGATAGAGGGGGATTGGTGTTAGGGGCATGATCAATTTAGATTGCTGAAAAGTCATCAGGTGGAATTGTCCAGACGCAGATTAAAATTGTGGAACTGGTACTTGGGAAAGAAGCCAACCAGAGATGCCCATTTGGGAATGTTCCTGCCCATCCTGTTGGCCATGACTTACAAGTCATCTCCAAATTGATTACTTTTCGTTTCCTCTAATACTGTTAGGCTGGTCCAAGTCACCATCACTTTTTATAGATGCATCTTAACTGGTTTGGCACCCTCCCACCCCTCCTATCTATTCTCCCAACAGGCTACTGTGGTCCTTCTAACACGTAATTCAGATCACTCTTCAGCCAGAACGCTGCAGTGACCTCCCTTCTCACGCAGGTAAAAGCCAAAGTCCTCACAAAGGCCTGCACGACCCCACCTGCTTGGTACCAGCCCTGTCTTGATGCCACCCTCCTAATTTTCAGAACTCGTCTTCCTCTGCTCTCTTCCCTGCTCCTTCAGCTGCAGCAACATTACCCTCCTGGCTGGACCACAAGCCCACTGGGCTCACTCCTACCCCAGGGCCTTTGCCCTGGCTGTTTCCTCTGCTTGGGTCACTCCCCTTCTGAGGATCCTCATGGTTCACTCTCTTCCCTACTTTAGGGCTTTAGGACTTTGCTTCAAGGCCATTTTCACATTAAGACTTCCTCCAGCCTCTCTTTCGAATGACAGGAACCCCAACCCTCATTGGCTCTCCTTTCCCTGCTTTAATTTTCTCCCCAGTGCTTATCATCCTCTGACATTTTACATATTTTCTTTGATCGTTTATTAAATTGTTAATTGTTTATTGTTCATGTCTTACCACTAGAAGCTCTGTGTGTGTGTGTGTGTGTGTGTGTGTGTGTGTGTTTCAGCAAGCATTAAGAACAGTACCTGGTACATAGTGAGCAGTTAGTAAATGTGTGTTGTAAAAATGTTGAATTCTTGAATCTGTGCATACTGACAGCTGGAACCATGAGATTGCCAAGGGCAAGAAGTAAAGAGAGGAGAAGAGGACTGAGAACCAACCTTGGGCACAGAGAGGCTGGGTGTGTGTTCACCCAGGGTTGCACAGCTGAACTGGGACATAATAAGCTCATCCTCTGACTCCTGGACCAGTCTTTAGCCAAGATACCAAACAATCTCATCTCCCAGAGATCTGGAGCCCCAGTAAGTGTGACAGAGGTAGAAGGAGAGAGCACTAGTGATCACATGTCAGACCCCAGACACCCTTGAAAAACATGGAGGATTATTTTTCAGTCTGTGGCAATGGGCACCACTAAGGATCTAGTGATTTTGCTTGTGGAGGCTGAACCAGGGATTATTTTATTACCACTGTAGCCTTGTTGTACCTCCTAGAGAAACAAAATTTCCTTTAAAATAAGGCAGGAATAAAACTAGTCCCCAGATGGTAATTGTCACCCAAACATTAGTTAAATTATTGAAACATCTCAGTAACTTACTAAATTGCACCCTGGCAGCATGAGAAGCTCAACGTACTTTCTCCAGGAGCTTTAATTGCTACCAGAGATGTCTAAAAGACTGCGGGTTAGTATTGCTTAATGACGTGGTGACTATCCCGTTTCCCCTGGCTTTCTCCTAAAACTCATCTGGTTATTTCCCTGGAAATTTGACTGTATTGTCAAGGTGGTCATGTGTCTTGAATCATGAAAAGTGGCCCATTGTTCTCTGTCCAAATCCACACGATTATTTCATAAGATGTCAGCCCATCATTGAATTCCTGGAAAACTGGTTCATTGAAAGAGAGCTGTGTAGTTCATTGCCTGTGACCCTCCAGACACAGCTGTCAGGCTTGATGCTCAGCCAACCAGCAAGATTCCACTGCAAATATCCACTGATTAGCTTTGCAGTGAGGCAGTAAATTGGAAAGCCAAAGAGTAGAACCAGATCAGTGGAAAATAATTGCCCATTCATCAGTGAATCTAGACATGAGAAGACCTCCAGAGAGCATCATTAGAAAAATGGCTACATCTTTGCAAGCATCAATACCACTTTTATGTACCAACCTTCATATGTGCAATGACCTTTGATATGATCATCACCATCACCACCATCGTCAGCATCCACAGAGGCAGAATGCATTCATTACGTTCCCACAGTCTGTATAGTGCTGTTCTGATCACCCACAAGACATATTGTCCAGTGGCCCTTTAGATGTTCAATAAATCATCTATGATTGTTGTCTGAAGCTAAAGCTGCCTTTCACAGGGACCGGCTTCCACCTGGCTGATATGTTTTGTTGCGATTGTTTTTTTAACCTTTCAATAATATGATTCATGCTTTTATCATACACAGGCTACTTTGGAGTCCCTGACCAGGAAGAGTAATAAGATAACTCTTTGAATACTATTTTTGTGGATATAAAAAAATGTATTCCTTACAATAACTCTTTGAGGGGGCAGGTATTATTTTTCCCAGTTTATAAATAGTGAAGCAAGCTCAAATAAGGTATGTGTCTTATTGACTTATAATCTTGGATGAGTGGTAGAGTCCATGTTTGATGACTGAAGGGGAAAATAAAACCCCAGAGAGCCATAACCTTTGCAAAGGATTACCCTAGTGGTTTGAAAAGAGAGAGAAATAGCACACTCTTCCTCTGACTCCTGGCCCAGCCTTTGGTCAAGATACCAAGCAGTCTCATCTCCCAGAGATTTGGACCCCCAGTGACAGTGATAGAGGTAGAAGGAAGGAGCACTTTTCAAGTCAATCTCTTGATTTGAAAAGACATTGTGGACACCAGTGTGTGTGTACATGTGTGTGTGTGTGAGAGAGAGAAATAGAATGAGAGAGAGAGAGACAGAGAGAGAGACTGAGAATGAATTCACATGTGCTGATTCAGAAAGGAGACTGAGCTCAGGGATACAATAAAAGTTTAAGTGACCAGAGAAAATGAAAAAGCTGGTCATAGGATCCCTGTAAGCAAAGTCTCTGACTGAATGGGAACATCAAGTCCCCTGAGGAGCAGAGAGAATCAGAGCAGAACCCACATCCAGAAGGGAAAGAGGATTGGACTAGAAAGAAATGCCCACACAATCATTTCAGGCTCTGAATGGCCTTTATATAAACTTCTGCACATGGGGTAATATCCCCAGAGATCAAGCACCGTGGCTACCCCAAACATCAAGCCAATGAGTGCCTAACCAAATGGAAGCAGAACAAGGTCCTGTGTCCCTCTATGCGCCAGGTCCCTGAAGAACAGAGAACAGTGCCTCACAGCACCCAGCAGACCCATTTCCCAAGGATTACTTTAAATCACAGGTTGCAAAGGGCTGTGTTATCCAGCGGCATTCTCAAGCTGCTGAGCCGGCAATCACCACCTCTTCGGCAATATCCACATCACTCAGGGTATCCTGGAAAGCTCTCTGGGTTCAAGATTCATCACTGCTGTTTATTCATTGTGTGATCTAAGGCTCGTTGAGCCTCTGTGTCCTCTAAGATCTCTTGGCAGCACTGAGGCAAGATCAAATGAAAAAATAGATGGAAAAAGTACTTTGTAAACTGCAAAACACTTGCATTCTTGATAATTCTTTCAATTACAACATCTCCTAGCATGGACACACTCAGCCACAGCGGCAGATGGATGACACAGCTGGACCAAGGCTGTGGAAGTGCTTGCTCTCCTTCCTATTGCACCAATCACTGTTCTAAATCTACATATTAACCCATTTTCTCCTCACAGTCGTGCCAGAATGTACTATTATTATTCCCATTTTGCACATGGGGAAACTGAGGTGTGAGGCAGTCAAGTAGCCAAGTCCAATGTGTCCTAGTTAAGAAAGTGACAGAGCCAGGATTCTAATCCAGGCAGTCAGAGTTCATGCTCAAAACCACTAAGTAACGCCATTTCATCACAAACCATAATTGGCCCAGGAATAGGGCTACAGGTCATTCATAATCAGAAAAATGAGAGCTGTTTCAGCTTTGGCATGTGGACACAGAGAGAAGGAAGCTCTCTTTCTGTTGGAACCAGGTCAGTCTGGAGCCAGTGGCAACCACTGCAACTGACCACACAGAAAAGGCTGTCTGCAGAATGAAGATCTCGTACCGGGTGTGTTGGTTAGGGAGGCTACTACCAACCCAAATAAGTTCATCTGGGGCTCTCACAGTAGTCCAACATCAGTCATCTTGACGGAGTAGCTCACCTCCAAGCAGCAACTCTGTGACCCATTTTCCATGTTTTTGATATTAATAAAACTGGATGGTTTTCTGTTGTGGCATGCCACCTGGCACCTCTAGATTTAGTTCAGATGTGTGATTGAATAAAAGACAAGGGAGGTGTGGATAGAGGATCCAAAAGTAGGAGTTAGAGTTCTCCATTATCCTATCATCACACTAAGGATGTCTAAGGAAATGCCTAATGTCAAAGAGAAAGGAGTTCTATGCTGGTCATCCACTTCTTTACAACTTTTCTCCAGCTCTCTCCTGGCTCCCAAATTCAAGCCACCATCCTCTAGTAGGAGGCAAGTGATGATCATTAGATCTAGGGCTAAATGAGAGACCTAGACAGATGATTCTGGCTCTCTGAAAACAAAGGCAACAAATGATTTGACCACTTTCATTCCATTTTAACACAAGGTGCTGGACACACTCCAAATCTGGAGGTACTCATTACCATGGTGAATAAGACACAGCCCTGCCCTGTAAGAGCGTCAGGAAGATGCTGTATAGAAACAACTAAATGTGATAAATCTACAGTAGACATCTGGGTAAAATGCTTGAGAAACCAAGAGGCAAATGAGATTGAGAGCCTCTCAGAGATATTGCCACCAATAAGCCCTTTCGTGGATCTTTGAAGGAAATCCACAGACGAGAAAGCCCAGGGGTAAGTTCCTCAGCATCTCACCACGCCCTACTGAATGGCAGAAGTCTTGCCCCTTGGATTCAACAACACCAGAGCTTAGTTCAGATAATACCCCTCTGATGCATCATTAATATCAACGTGTTTCCTGGAGGAGATATGGGGATATATGTATATGTATGGCTGATTCACTTTGTTATAAAGCAGAAACTAACACACCATTGTAAAGTAATTATACCCCAATAAAGGTGTTAAAAAAAAAAAAACAGATCAGAATCAATCCTCACTGACTCCTGGGCTTCCCTGAAAGCCAAACTCTTCTGGGACCATTTCCCCTTTTTTTTCTCCTCTGATTCACATCTCTGAAAAAGACCAATAGCTATTTTTTTCTTTTTACCTGTGACTCAGTGCTGATTCATTTCTTCCCTATTTCATACAATTTCCTTTGTTATTCTCTTTGGCTGAAGCTTATCTACTTCCTATAATTTCCTGAAGTTTAGATTTCCCCTACCGTGTCACTTATTCAATTCAAAAAGGCACAGGCATCTCATAATCAGATCATTTTATTAATTGCTATAGAAGTATGGGATCAAGTTTGAAATACTGGCTGTATAAAATGAAACTTCAGGCTCTATGAAAATGTAACTCACTCCAGCTGACAAATTAGCTGGTGCCCAGGCCCCATCTCCTTGCCTCCTGCTTTCTTTCACCCTTCTACAGCTAAACAGGCACCATTAGTGTTTTGTGCGCGGTGATGGCACAGCTAACCGTCACACTGGGGCACTTTTGGAAGTGAAAGAAGGCGCTAAAATCAGCAACAAGCTTTGGTTGAGCTACAACGTGTATGAATTAGGACTGTCCTGGGCAAACCAAGCTATAAGATCATCCAATTGTTAAGTCTTGTTAGGCATTCCTATGGCGGCCATCATCTTGGCCAGTCAGCCTGATGACTTAGTTCGGATGGTAGAGAAAATATTTTCCTTTTCAGCACAGTTAAGACTTTCCAAGCAAAGGAAACTAAAACTTGGGTTCAAAGGCAAACCTTGGGGAGGTCCCTGGTAGTCCAGTGGTAAAGGATCCACCTTCCAATGCAGGGGACGTGGGTTCGATCCCTGGTTGAGGAACTGAGATCCCACATGACGTGGTGCAACTAGGCCCGTGTGCCACAACTACTGAGCTCCCATGCCTCAACAAGAGAGCCCGTGTGCTGCAAACTACAGAGCCCATGCAGCCTGGTCCCCGTGCGCCACAACTAGAGACAGAAAACCTGCACACCACAATTAGAGAGAAACCTGCATGGCTCAGTGAAGACCCAACACAGCCAAAAATAATAATAATAATAAGAAGAAGAAGAAGAAGAAGAAGAAAGAAAAGAATGTCATTTATTTTTTTAAAAAAAGGCAAACCTTGGAAGTTAAAGGGTGTTAGTCTTGAAGCCAACAGCTCCTATTTGTAGGGTAACCAAACTTATCTCCTCAGGAGCCAAACGCTTGCTTGCACTCCAGGGTGGGGACTTTCCCCTTTACTTCCTGAGAGAATTGGTTTACATTCAAAAGATTGTACGAGACAGGAGAGCAATGGCTTTTCTCCCTCTCTCAGAAGCAGAGTTTCAATTAATTGCTTTTTTCCTGTGTATGGATCAGACTTTCTTGTTTCTCTGCATGTCTCATAAATTTTGTTGAAACCTGGACATTTCAAATAATATAATGTGGCACCTCTGGAAATCAGATTCTCCCCTTTCCCCAGGGTTTGTTGTTGCTTGTTGGAGTTGTTGTTTATTCAGTGACTTTTCTGAACTAATTCCATAAAATATGTCTTATTTGTCATGTCTTACCACTGAGGTCGCTGCTCAGTTAGCTTTATAATCAACTAATGACTGAACGGAGAATTTCTTAAATGTCTGACTGAATAAATCTCCAGTCTTTGCCAAGGGCCTCTGTGTGCAGGTTGAAGCTTGTCTTCCACATTGAACCAGGCAGTTTATAACTCTGCCTTAACCTTCACTTCTTACTTATACAGAGCCTCAAGGTCAACCAAAGGTGAGGACACAGGGCCTTCTAGCATCATTCATAAGCATGCACGCAGCCCTACGTGTGCATATGTTTGTCTAGATTTTCAGAAATATGTTAGAGCTTTTCAAAGCACCTATGGATAATTCATTATTCAGTGTTTCATTTCAAGCTGGGAGGGAGGAGATTTGGGGATATATGTATATGTATAGCTGATTCCCTTTTTATAAAGCAGAAGCTAACACACCATTGTAAAGCAATTAAATTATACCCCAATAAAGATGTTAAAAAAAAAAAGTCTTCTGATTGAGATCTTCTGGGGAACCACCAGCCAAAGCAAATAATAACAGTTCTCTGGGAATGAGGTTTTGAAAGAGCTCAAGCTCCATTCTGCTGTCTCTAATGCCAAGCATGCAGACCCTGATTTTTCAAGGCTACCACTGAGCTGGGGAGCAAGGGATGAGAATAGGGCACATTAAATGCCACAAACCTCAGTTTTCTTACTGAGATTCAGTCATTTTTCTCTACTAAATGATCCACAGTTTTCTGCAAGCTTTCGGTTAACATCTAGATTTCTGAAAAAGTTTATTTTATCCCAATCAAATTCCAGCAAGTTACTTTATGGATGTCCACAAGCTGATTCTAAAGTTTACATAAAGAAGCAAAAGACCCAGAACAGCTGACAGATTATTGAATGAGAAGAACAAAGTTGGGGGCTTCCCTGGTGGTGCAGTGGTTGAGAGTCCGCCTGCCGATGCAGGGGACACGGGTTCATGCCCCGATCTGGGAAGATCCCACATGCCGCGGAGCGGCTGGGCCCGTGAGCCATGGCCGCTGAGCCTGCGCGTCTGGAGCCTGTGCTCCGCAACGGGAGAGGACACAACAGTGAGAGGCCCACATACCACAAAAAAAAAAAAAAAAAAAAGAACAAAGTTGGAGGACTGATGCTACCTGATTTCAGGACTTACTATCAAGCTACCAAGACAGTGCTGTATTGGCAAAAGAACAGACAGATAGATCAATGGAATGGAGTAGAGAACCCAGAAATAGACCTATGTAAACATAGTCAATTGATCTTTGACAAAGGAGCAAAGGCAATACAGTGGAGCAAAGACAGTCTCTTCAACAAATGGTGCTAGAACAACTGGATATCTAGACACAGACCTTACATCCTTTACAAAAATTAACTCAAAATGGATCATAAACCTAAATGTAAAATGCAAACTATAAAACTCCTAGAAAATAACATAGAAGAAAACCTAAATGACTTTGGGTATGTTGATGCCTTTTTAGATACAACACAAAAGACACAATACGTGAAAGAAATAATTGACAAGCTGGACTTCTTTAAGATTAAAAACTTCTGCTCTGTGAAAGACAATATCAAGAGAATTAGAAACAAGCCACAGACTAGAAGAAGATATTTGCAAAAGACACATCTGATAAAGGACTGTTAACCAAAATATACAAAGAACTCTTAAAACTCAACAATAAGAAAAAGAATAACTGGATTAAAAAATGGGCCAAATATCTTAACAGACACCTCACCAAAGAAAATGTACACATGGCAAATAAGCATATGAAAAGCTACTCCGTATCCTATGTCATGGGGAAATGCAAAGTAAAACAATGAGATACCACTATATGCCTATTAGAATGGTCAAATCCAGAACACTGACAACACCAAATGCTGGTGAGGAGGTGGAGCAACAGGAACTCTCATACATTGCTGGTGAGAATGGAAAAAGGTACAGACACTTTGTAAGACAAAGTGGTTTTGTCTTTAGAGGTTTCTTACAAAACTAGACATACGGTAGGCCCCTCTATCTGGAGTTTCTTTTTCCATCATTTCAGTTGCCCGTGGTCAGCCATGGTCTGAAAATATTAAACAGAAAATTCCAAAAATAAACAATTCCTAATATTTAAAATTTCAGGTCATTCTGAATAGTGTGATGAAATCTCATGCCATCCTGCTCTGTCCCACCCAGGACGTGAATCATCCCTTTGTCCAGTGTACCCCATCCATTAGTTATTTAGTAGCCTTCTCAGTTCTCTCAGCTGCTCTAGTGCTGTGATTGTGTTATTTTACTTAATAATGGCCCCAAAACACAAGAGTAGTGATGCTGGCAATTTGGATATGCCAAAGAGAAGCCATAAAGTACTTCCTTTAAGTGAAAATGTAAAGTGCTTTTTTTTAAGTGAAGAGGTGTAAGTGCTCAATTTAAGAAAAAAAAATTGAATGCTGAGGTTGCTAAGATCTATGGTAAGAATGAATCTTCTACCAGTTAAATGGTGAAGAAGGAAAAAGAAATTCATGCTAGTTTTGCTGCTGAACCTCAGACTGCAAAAGTTAACAGCCACAGTGCTTGGAAAAAGCATTAACTTTTAAGATATTTTGGGAGAAAGAGAGAGAGACCACATTCACATAAATTTTATTACAGTATATTGTTATAAAAAATTGTTCTAGCTTATTATTAGCTATTGTTGTTAATCTCTTACTGTGCCTAATCTATAAATTAAACTTTATCATAGGTGTGTTCATATAGGAAAAAACATAGTATACATAGGGTTTGGTACTATCCAAGGTTTCAGGCATACATTGCGGGTCTGGGAATGTATCCTGCATAGATAAGGGAGTACTACTGTACTCTTACCATATGATTCAGCAAGCATGCTCCTTGGTATTTATCCAAAGGAACTGAAAATTATGTCCACACAAAACCTGCACACAGATGTTTATAGCAACTTTATACATAATTACAGAAACTTGGAAGCAACCAACATGTCCTTCAGTAGGTGAATGGGTAAATAAACTGTGGTACATCCAGACAACAAAATACTATTCAGCACTAAAAGGAAATGAGCTATCAGGCCATGAATAGATGTGAAGAAACTGTAAATGCATTATTACTAAGTGAAAGAAGCCAATCTGAAAAGGCTACGTGCTATGTGATTCCAACTATATAATATTCTGGAAAAGTCAAAACTATGAAGACAATATCTAAATGCTACCAACAAATTAAATATTTAAGAAAAGCAGTCTGCTAACTGAACAGAGTCTACAAATTGGGAATAAACAGCCCGGAGGCAGGATATAATCTCTAGTGTGGTGTAACAGTGGGACATAGTGGGAAACATTTAATAAGGTTGAGTTAGGGCCTTATTATGAAAAAAAAAAAACAACTTGATTTCTAGGCTTGGAAATGTGTGCTTAAATTAGTGTACACTGGAAAACCACTGAATATTTTTGAGCAGAAAAGTGGAGTGATATGAGTTCTGCTAGAAAAAGATTAATCTGGAGATGGAGTGGAGAATAGATAGGACAGGTTGGGGGAGGGTGAGTGGAGGGCAGGCAGACAACTTACAAGTCTACAGCTCTATTTTAGGTAGGAAATCATGCGCAGGATCTGGATAGAAGCTTCAAACAGGCATTCAATAGAAAGGAGGCACAAGGCACAATAAAATGCAGGTGCATCAGTACAAAAAAACCACTATACTCCTTTTGGGAAAATAAACATACAAAGGGTCCAAGTCACCCTGTAAGTTTTTTTTGTTTGTTTGTTTGTTTTTGTGGTACGCGGGCCTCTCACTGTTGTGGCCTCTCCCGTTGCGGAGCACAGGCTCCGGACGCGCAGGCTCAGCGGCCACGGCTCACGGGCCCAGCCGCTCCGCGGCACGTGGGATCCTCCCGGACCGGGGCACGAACCCGTGTCCCCTGCATCGGCGGGCGGACTCTCAACCACTGCGCCACCAGGGAAGCCCCGCCCTGAAAGTTTAAGAGCTGAATGAGAAAAGCAAGTTGGGTGTGAATGCTAAGCAGCTTTGGAGCTGTGCCCCGTGCCCAGCCATATTGTGGAAAGGCAGGTTTCACACACTTAACCCCACGACCGCACAGGTGTACCAAACAGCCCATGGAAAAGAGCTCTAAGGAACCAAGCAAGCTAATGATGAGTCATGCCCAAGGGTGATCCCCCTAAGTGAGAAATCAGTCTTGATGGGGCTGGGAGAGAGACTTCATAAAACTCTGCCTCATGCATAACCCTACTCTCTCATTATGTTGACAGAATCTCCCAAGTTCAGAAGGACCCAAAGAGTCAGGGCAGGTTCCAGACTAGCTATGAAGTGCATCCTCTAGTTTCCATGTCTCAGGGTTTCCAGACTGAGAGCTTCCAACTTTGAAGCCTCACTTCAATTCTCTGTCTTCAAGGAATGTCATCTCAACCATTTTTCACTTTGCTCTTCCTCATTCTAGCCTCTCTCCCCAAAATGACTCACCTGATCTCTGCCCTGTTCTTTCATACTTTTATTCTAGATCACAGGGTAAACCAACCAATGCAGACACTGGTGATATCCATGCTCTCTCACCCCACCCCTGAGTTCACCTGCATCTGCAGTGAGCAGTCCTGTCCATCGTGCCCACGTTAGGTATACCCGTCCTGCTGTCTTCTGACTGGGGCTTTCTCCTGTGCTTTAGAAGCTTGCTCAGCCCTTGCACATGGCGTCCTGGGTGATCCAGAGATTAAACACCCCCAGAGCAACACTCACCACCAAGGGATGGATGTAAGAGGAAGTATTTGGTTTTCAAATAGTCCTGGTGTGCATTTCTCACATTTCCTTAGAGAATCTTCAGCTAGAGGGAGGCCTGGTTGCCAACAGCAGTAATTCTCTCTTTAACAGAACTTTTATTGGCTTTTCTCCCTTCACTGTCTGACTTGCTCCTCTACCTTCTCCCACCTTCCTGGAGTCAAGCCCCAAATAAACTGCCTGCATCAGAATCCTTTTCTAAGGGTCTGCTTTGGGGGAAAACCCAAAAGAGACATTACATATTCTATCTGTCAACAGGTCATTGTGTTATTAGGTTGCCCCATTTAGATTACACTTGAGTGATTACAGATGCCTTCTCTAGAGAAATAAAAGAATAATCTCTTAATATAAAGGTGTGACACTTGAGTTGGTGATTTGGGGCAAAATTGTATACCATAGAAGAGACACTTTGAGGTACATGGCACCTATAAATACCCCCAAACATACCACCTAAACTCTTACTTATGAGCTTTTTGCCCCATATGAAGATGAGAACATGCCCTTCCCTACTTACATCAACAAACACAGTGGAACAAATTGAGATTCCATGCCTAGACAAGGTATACTGTTCATTAAAGATATAAGCTTCTTTTTTCCATGAGGATCAATTTGAACTGCAAATGATGAATGTGGTAAAGGCTGAGGGAAGTAAATATTGGCAGCTTTAAATACAACCATTGATTGATGACCTTCTGTGAACGAAAATGGTCAGGCAGCATTCAAAGTATGTTTACAAGCCCTATAATTTAATTTAAATGGAAAAACTTTTAAAGCCCTAACCATCTTATAGTTTTCATTGTATTTATATAAAGAAATCTTTTAAAATTAATTTTTATTGGAGTATAGTTGCTTTACAATGTGTTAATTTCTGCTGTACAGTAAAGCGAATCAGTTGTATGTATACATATATCCCCTCATTTTTAGATTTCCTTCCCATTTAGGTCACCACAGAGCACTGAGTGGAGTTCCTTGTGCTATACGGTAGGTTCTCATTCGTTATCTATTTTATACATAATAGTGTATACCTGTCAATCCCAATCTCCCAGTTCATCCCACCCCCCTTCCCCCATTGATATCCATAAGTCTGTTCTCTACATCTGTGTCTCTATTTCTGCTTTGCAGTTAAGTTCATCTGTACTATTTTTCCAGATTCCACATACAAGCGATATTTACAATATTTGTTTTTCTCTTTCTGACTTACTTCACTCTGTATGACAGTGTCTAGGTCCGTCCACATCTCTGCAAATGGCACAATTCCATTCCTTTTTATGGCTGAGTAGTATTCCATTGGATATATGTATCACATCTTCTTCATCCAATCCTCTGTTGATGGACATTTAGGTTAATTCCATGTCCTGGCAATTGTGAATAGTGCTGCAATGAACATTGGGGTGCATGTATCTTTTCGAATTATGTTTTTCTCCAGGTATATGCCCAGTAGTGGGATTGCTGGATCGTACGGTAGGTCTATTTTTAGTTTTTTGTGGAACCTCCATACTGTTCTCCATAGTGGTTGTACCAATTTATATTCCCACCAACAGTGTAGGAGGGTTCCCTTTTCTCCCCACCCTCTCCAGCATTTATTGTTTGTTGATTTTTTGATGATGCCCAATCTGACCGGTGTGAGGTGACACCTCATTGTAGTTTTGATTTGCATTTCTCTAATAATTAGTGATGTTGAGCATATAAAGAAATCTTGATTATAATATAGAAATAAACTGCAGTTACCTTTAAAATACATTTTACCCAGCATAGGGAGAATGGTACAGTAATGGTCAGAGTATTAGCAAGAGTGTCATTTTTCTTTGTGTTAATTTATATTCCTACATTTTACGTCAGTTTTTCATCTTCTGGATTTCTTATAATCCATCAATCCTTTAGAATATTGTGGTATATTTATATGCTGAGCAACTAGCATATTAAAAACACAATGCCAGACCCACAGAGATGTGTTGGACATAGTTCTGGCCTTCCACAAGCTTATGGTCTAATAGGGAATTGAGCTAACACAAAGGATTAGATTTTCAAATCAAATTTGCACGAATCAGAGATCTTATGCAATATCAAGCTTTATTCATAATTCAAGGATACAACATTCAGGAAGCACAGATGAAACAGAGAGAGGTCTGGCCTCTCCCATGTGGCTCCTCATCCATCCTCCCACATCAGACATGTGCTTTCTGGCCCAGCACAGATAAAGTTTCTAAGTGAGAGCTGTGGATCACCTTACACAGCAGGGAGCATAGGTGTTATGACATATTCATTTTATACCCAAGAAAGTTGTATAGTTCATCAGACATTCTCCAGGGAACCATGCTTCACAAGCCCATAGATCACAGATATGTTTCCCCAAGCAAACCAAAGACATTAGTTAATTTTCCAGAGACCTAGTTACTATGTTGACAAGGAGATTCAACCAGGTCACGTGCCTCTCTTTCCTTCCCTTGGGAGCATACCCTAGTAACGGAGAGAAAAATGCATCACAGGCCAGCTGCTTCGACTCCTTCCTCCCCAGGGAGAGAGGGACATATGCCCAAACAACTACAGACCCAACAGAAATCAGTTACTGTTATAAGGGATCAGGCAGTGACGGGTATAGAATTCAGAGGATAGTAGAGCATTGAAAACTCTACTGTCTATGAAAGTTCATCATGTACATTTTAAAGTATCTGAAATCATGCCTGCTACTTATGACATGTATATCCAGGGAGCCCCAGAGACTAGTTGTGTCCAATACTGGAAGATCTGAACCAACAAAATGGAGATATGAAAGTCTAAAATATTCAAGGACAGGACACTGGGATGAGTAGTTAAGGGGTTGAAAGCTCTGGTTTGAAAAGCAAGTGCTGTTAGATTGTGACATTCCTTAGGTAACGCCTTTAAGAGGGTTGTTCCTCCTCTCCATCTCTCCTTTTCTCTCACTCTCTTACTCTCTCCCTCTCTCTGCTTTTCTTCTCCCCTCCTCCTCTTCTCCTTCTCCCTCTTTAATTCAGTAGAGATAGGGGTAGGCATAAATATATTTTATATCATATTATAAAAATATTTTAAATCTATTCCTTATGATATAAATAAGCTCTAAATTATATATGCACAGATGTGTGTGTTTCTATATAACAATTGATATTGATTAGAGCAAATACTTATTGAATACCCCCTATGGGGTGCCAGGAACTATTCCTGGTGCTTGTGACACATCCAAACACAAAATAAACAAAAGCCCTTCCATGTGGAGCTTACATTCTATCAGGAAGATATAGATAGCAACCAATAAACATAATTAATAAGTAACCTATATAGTTTGTTAGAAAATCATAAGTACTGTAGAGAAAGGAAAGAGGAATAGGAATGCTGAGAGGGAGCAGGCTGAAGTTAAGTCGAGTAGTCATCCTGCAATTAGAGGAATAATGGGGTGAGGGAGAGGGGCAGATGATAGAACCTTACAGAGCATTTTGAAAACCTTGGCTTTTCTTCAGAGAGAAAAGAGGAGTCATTAGAGGGTTTGGGGCAGAGTAATTCTGTAATTTGATTTGTGTCTGCCATGTTGAGAAGACTTTGGGGGTCAGGAGAAGCAGGGATACCAGTTAAAAGACTATTACAACAATCCAGACAGGAGATGAGGGTGGTGGTAGCAACAGAGGTGATGAGAAGTAATATTTCATCAAAGATGGAACCAACAAGATTTCCTCATGGACTGGATATAGTGTGTCAGAGAAAAAGAAGTCAAAGATATCATCAAAATTTGGAGTGTGAGCAACTTGAAGTTTGGACTTACCCTCAACTGAAGTAGAGAAGATAGGGAATAAAGCAGGTTTGAAGTGTGCCTTGGTTATTAACGGTTGTCTCTCAGCCCCATACCTGCCTGTCTATACTCTGCTCTGTACTTCTGGGGACTAGGAGTCTGCAGACTACCTTTTCCAGGCTCCCTTGCTGTTTGGCTTCCTCTTAGAAGGTACAAGTGGTAGATCACAAGGTGGGAGGAAGAGAGAATCTTCCTGCTTCTGACACAATATGATAGTTGCTGAAATGAGAACAGGTGATTCCAGAAGCCAGCAGCCCACTCAAGGGCAGCAGATTTCTGGCAACTTCAGCACCGACCAGCAGCCCTGACACAATAGCATCTTCAGCAGTGCAGGCTTATGGCTCTGGGATGGGAGAGCAGGAAGCTTCTGACTTCCGCATGTCACCTCTTCTTCCTTTATTGCCTCTGGACTCCTTCCATCCACATTTTGCATTTCCAGCCCTTCCAACACCTATGAAAGTTCGCTGTATGAAAAAGTGCCCAGTGTTTTTGTTTTCCTGGCTGGACCTGATTGACACAGGGGGAAGACCAGGAATTCTGTTTTGGACGTGGTAAGTTCAAGAAGTCTAGCAGAAGTCCAATAGTTGATGACAGGTAGCAGGTAGGCAGTTGGATATATAAGTCTGGAAGAGGTGAGGTTGCCCTCTTTTCTTGGGAAAGAAATCTGGGTTGGAAATATACTTTCGTTGCATATTAATGGTATTTGCAGTCATGAGACTGGATTAGATGACCATGGAGTGAGTGTAGATGGAGAAGACATCCAAGGACTGAGCCATGGACACTCCAACATTAAGAGAAGATGAAGATCTAGTAAAGGAGGACAAGAAGGAACCCAGTATTATCATTCACCATATAATGACCTCATTGAAGTAAGTAATCTTCCTGAATCTCACTTTCCTTAACTGTAGCAAGCAAATAATAACACTGACAGCAGAATGTCCAGGAGGATAAAATCATGTATTTGTGAAGTCCCTGACATGCAGTAAACTATTTAAAAAGTTAATTCTACCCCCGACCCCAAGTTCTTAGAAATCCAGTAGGCAAATGATCATATTTTAACATCAAATGGTTTCTAAAAATATAGAAATAATGAAAAGCCTGAATTATTTTAACTTGATAAGGCAGCGAGCCAGGAAGTGAACGCTAGAACAACCAGAACCTCAATTTGTCTGTTAAACTTGACCCAGGTCGTGCCTAACCCACAGGTTCAAAGGTTAGACAAAGAGATGGCATTGGTTAACGCTGCTTTGTTTCTTTTATTGTTCGTGATCTGATTGACACATCTCAACTGACTGGATGGGTCCACACCATGCTTTCCTCTCTGCGTGCCCGTCGTCCTTCAGAGTTATCTTTGGCTTGTTGGGCTCAGGTTATTTCTGGAGGCATCTCACTTTCTTTGACTCAACCTGGCAAACCCACTCTTAACCTGCTTCAAATTGTGTTGGCGACAATGAGCCCAGGGGTTTCCTGGGTCCTGAGGGAGCTGCAACCTGTTGTTGCTCTGTGTAAAGTCACAGCCGAGCAGCTTAAACTTTGTCGTTGATGCCTCTGTTGTATGTATGGGGCAGTGCAGGGGGCTGTATTTGTTTGCTAGGGCTGTTGAAACAAAGTAACACAGACTGGGTGGCTTAAACAAGAAAAACTTATTGTCTCACAGTCCCGGAGGCTAAAAGTCCGAGATCAAGGGGTGGGCAGGTTTGGTTTCTCCTGAGGCCTCTCTCCTTGGTTGCCGTCGACCTGTGTCTTCACAAGGTCTTTCTTCTGCACACATCCCTGGTGTCTCTGTGTATGCCAATTTCTTCTTCTTATAAGGACACCAGTCAAATTGGATTAGAGCCCACCTTATCGTCCTCATTTTTACTTAGTTACCTCTTTAAAAGCCCTGTCTCTAAATATAGTCACATTCTGAGTTATTGGGTTAGAGCTTCAACATATGTATTTGGGGACACAGTTCAACCCATAACAAGAGCTGACTTAGAAACTTAGGAAACAGAATTTCATTTAGGCCCTTAAGATATTACGTGGCTAAGAGGAAGAGGCAAAAAGGAGTGCCCCAAAGATGAGACTGTAGGAGTCCAGAAGGAGTGTGCTGCCGTATGAACGGTGGAGATCTCAGAACCACGTACTCTTATGAGGACGACATGAGCCGGCTCACACACTACCCTCTGTTCCTCCTGGGCTTATTGATTGTCACATGCTTACTTTTTAATTTTTTTTTGCTTTTTATTTTAACGGTTTTCTTTTATTTCGTCACATCTGTTCCGTAATGCTTTTTTTTTAAACATCTTTATTGGAGTATAATTGCTTTACAATGGTGTGTTAGTTTCTGCTTTATAACAAAGTGAATCAGTTATACATATAAATACGTTCCCATATCTCTTCCCTCTTGCATCTCCCTCCCTCCCACCCTCCCTATCCCACCCCTCTAGGTGGTCACAAAGCACCGAGCTGATCTCCCTGTGCTATGCGGCTGCTTCCC
>NC_041221.1:58833091-58854613 GCF_002837175.3 Physeter macrocephalus
TTTTTTTTCTTAGATTCCATATATATGTGTTAGCATACAGTATTTGTTTTTCTCTTTCTGACTTACTTCACTCTGTAAGACAGACTCTAGGTCCATCCACCTCACTACAAATAACTCAATTTCGTTTTTTTTATGGCTGAGTAATATTCCATTGTATATATGTGCCAGATGAATGGCACATATGTACAATGGAATATTACTCAGTCTTATGCTTATTGATAGATATATACTCTCAGGGTAAAAGCTACTTCTCTGCTAGGTTGGGACACATGTCTCCTCATCCAGGGTCCTCCTCATGGAATCAAGAGCTATCAATTGATTAATAGCTGGAGTTCACCAATGGAACCTGGGAATTACCCTCTGATGTGATTATCAGTAGTGGCTAGATAGTGTGACTGGCACACTTTCAACAGAGCGTTCAGCACTTTCTATTAAAATAATGGAGTGAAATATGCTGCATCCTTGAACTTATCTTGCAGTTGCCAGATGCGGAGTGGAGAGAGAGACAGCAAGAGCGAACAAGCCCAGAGTCTAGAAACCAAAACCAGAACACTGAGGGTAACTAAGAAAGTGGCCTTTGTGTCTCTTGACCATCACACACTCCTTCTCCCAAAGGGTTTTCTCCCTTAACCTGCCTTGACCAGGGGAGGAGTTGGTATTGTCTTGGACACATGGCCAGAAAACCTATATATCACCTCACTTTGTTGTCTTTTCAATCTCTCCATATCAACTCCTTAAAAGAGGTTACTCAACCTTTCCCCCAAACGGACACCTAGTTCATGCAGTGTGGTACTGTTTAAGGTAAGTAATTCTAGCTGCCATGCCAGTTAACCCCCAAATCTCAGTTAACACATTAGAAGTTCATGGTCAAGAGGTGGCCTCCACATGGTCCTTCAAAGATCCAGACACCTTGCATCTGTATTTCTCTCCTCTAGTGTCTCAGAGCTGTTTACATTCATATGGAGAAAAAGAAAGAAGGCATACAGGTAGCCAGGCCTAAAAGTGGCACTTTTGATCCAATTTCATTGACTAGAACTCAGAACTCAAGGGTCTACAAGGAAATACCAGTTGTTTCCTAGTTTACTCCCAAGAAGAATTTGGGCACATTATGTAAATTAAGCGAATATCACAAAACAACAAAAACTAAGAATCTCCAATTCTTGATGTAATTTGTTTGCAGGGATCAGACATTATTCCAGCACAAGATCTTTTGGAACGTCTTTTAAAGTATTAATTTCCTGTCACTGAGAATGAGGATTTTCTAAAAGATGTGAACCAGAACATTCTCATTATGGATCTTTAATTAATATCACTACTGTTCTTGTTAATAACTAAAGGACTCATTTTTATTCTTGATAAATACAGGATGGAGAATTCCTTAAGAATACAAATCGAATTCAAAGGTTAAAGAAAAAAAACTCTATTGTATATTGTTCCAGTTGGTAGTTCTGGAAAAATGCAAATTCTCCTTCTCTAGCTGCTTTTTTTTTTTTGTGGTACGCGGGACTCTCAGTGTTGTGGCCTCTCCCGTTGCGGAGCACAGGCTCCGGACGCGCAGGCTCAGCGGCCATGGCTCACGGGCCTAGCCGCTCCGCGGCATGTGGGATCTTCCCAGACCGGGACACGAACCCGTGTCCCCTGCATCGGCAGGCGGACACTGTGCCACCAGGGAAGCCCTCTAGCTGCTTTTTAACAGTGATAAAGAACCCAAAATAATGTTCTAGCATCTGGAAAAGAGCTCAGTTCCATGCAATTGCAATCTACCAAAGGCTGGCTGGCTGAGTGGCTTCTGCGCAAAAGACTCTGGTGATCTTGTCACAGTATGTGGTTGAGTTACAAAGCCCCTTAACATGGCCCACGTGGAAGCTTTGTAGCAAAGAGCCTTTCCTCCAGAACTGCATTTCCAGATGGACACAGGGACACCTGAAGTTAACCTTCCCCGAGCAGAAAGATTACCTGCGAATGTGCTCCTGGAAATGCTGTCAGGGGAGGAGGAGAATGTTTTCTCCTATCTCTGAGTCTGGCCACCGAGAAGAGGCTGAACATGTGGTGCATGGATTTGCAGGAGGTCCAAGCTGAAGAAACCTTAGGGCATGATGCTATTTCACAAGCTTCCCACATTGACAGGAGGAAACTGGGCTCTGAAAGGCAAAGTGGCTTGTCCAGGATCACTCAAACACCACACCCTACTGTCTCCTCCAATTTTCAGGGAGCATGGCCTTTGGATCATACAAGCTTTGACTTAACATCTGGTTTCACCATTTTCGAGTTATGTTCCCGTGGGTTAATTTCCTCAAACCTCTCTAGACTTCAGCTTTAACATCTGTAAAATCTAAAATTAATCAGTGTAAAATTGATCATAATGGCACCCTTTTCCCAAGGTTGTTGAGATGATTACATGAGATCATCATTATGTGAAATGCTCAGCCTAGTGCCTAGTAGACAGGGAAGGGGAGCTGTTACTATTAAAATGAGTGGCTGAGCCAGGATTAGAGCACAGTTTGCCTGGCACCAGTACAAGTCTTTTTCTACTATGAGAGTCACTAGAAACAGGGCCAGCGGGGATTTACAAGCAGTAATTCCATCTTTCTCTCAAGAACTACACAGGCTCAGTGGGGAGTGGGGTCTTTTCCGTGCATCACTCCCTTGATTCTGTGACACCATCCCTGCTATATACTGTATGTCACTCCACACCTCTTTTACACAAGTGCCAGAGCTATTGTCATAAGGGGTCCTGGCTGGGGGAGTCATCCTCGGCTGCACCTGAATAGAAACTGAGACCCAGAGGAGGCTTTGCTTCCCAGGCATCCACTCCCAGGGGATGAATCTTGTTCAGATGGAGACAAAAATCAAACACAGCATTAAAGACCAAAGAAATTAGACTGTGCTTTTTACTGCCCCGGCAGCAGTGAAATGGTCCTTTCATTTTTATTGATTCAAAGCATGTTTCCTGAGTTCAAACAGCAAGAGAACATACAAAGGAGGTAGTCCTTTAACAATGGGGTTCTCATCCTTAGATGAACATTAGAATCATCTGGCAGCTTTGTAAAAATATCAGTGTAACTGCCTCCACTTCAGACTTCCTAAATCGAAATCACTGGGGATGGAGCCCTGGCCTCAGTATTTTTTAAGTGTTCTAGGTGATTCTAATGTGCAGCCTAATATTAGAACATAAAATAGTCTAATATTAGGACTTAAAATTGAGAAACAATTTTACAGACCTAATACTACCATTAAATGTAAAATCACATTTGAGGTCTATATTAGTTTCTTATTACTGCTGTAACAAATGATCAAACATTTAGTAGCTTAAAATAACACAAATGTATTATCTTGGGCTTCCCTGGTGGCGCAGTGGTTGAGAATCTGCCTGCCAATGCAGGGGACAGGGGTTCGAGCCCTGGTCTGGGAGGATCCCACATGCCGTGGAGCAACTAGGCCCATGAGCCACAACTACTGAGCCTGCGCGTCTGGAGCCTGTGCTCCGCAACAAGAGAGGCCACGATAGTGAGAGGCCCGCGCACCGCGATGAAGAGGGGCCCCCGCTTGCCGCAACTAGAGAAAGCCCTTGCACAGAAATGAAGATCCAACACAGCAAAAAAATAAATAAATAAATAAATAAATAAACATAAAGGAATTCCCTTAAAAAAAAAAAAGCTAATGTATTATCTTACAGTTCTGGAGGTCAGAGGGCTAAAATGGGTCTTACTGAACTAAAATCAAGGTGTTGGCAGGGCTGCATTTCTTCTGGAGGTTCCGAGGGTAGCCGTTTGTATTTTGTCTTTTCCAGCATCTCTAGAAACCTCCTGAATTCCATGGTTCGTGGTTCCTTCCTCCATCTTCAAAGCCAGCAGCTCATAGGATCTTCAAATCTTTTTTCTCTCTGCTTCCATTGTCACATTTACTCCTCTGTTGCTTGTAAGGACCCTTGTAATTACATTGAGCCCATCTGGATAATCTAGAATAATGTCTCCATCTCAAGGTCTTTAATTTAATCAATTTAATCTCATCTGCAAAGTCTATCTTGTCAGGTAAAGTGATGTATTCTCATGTTCCGGGGATTAGGAGTTGGACATCTTTGGGGGTTCATAATTCTGCCTACCATAGCATCTTTTAAGAATGGAGAAATGGTAGTAGGGGTAATCAAAGAGAGGTTACCTTTGGCTGCATATCTGGGTAAGTTTTAAAAGCTGCTTAGACCCTGAGAATGAGACTTCCAGAATTATCCTAACACCCAGAAAAAAGCAGAGAGATTTCAGGTGAGAACTTTGTGCTGACTCACTACTGCTCACTCTTTCCATTCTTGCCTCCCACCAAACTCCCCAACAAAACTTTAGATTTCTCTGCAGGCTACTAGACAAAGTCCTTAGTGACTGCTATAGTAAGTAGGCTCTGAAAAAAATAGAAAATTATGATCTCATCACTTTTGTCAAAAAAAAAATTCATTTATAATAAAAAGAGAGGAAAAGGCCCTAAATATGGGAACAAAGTTGAGCAGTTGAAGCCTGGCCACACATTTCTTTTCTTAGCTGCAACATGCATGCACCCATGGGCATGCTTTTCCAAGCTGACATTGCTCTCCAATTGGAAATCTTTTTAAAGAAGGAAGGAGACCCTGTTATTCTCTCTCTTATCATCCGTGGGAATAAAACCCTGAAAGCAGATAGGTGTCATGATGCAGAAACCTTTTCAGAAATTCTCCAAGATGAATATTCCATTTTCTCCACCATTTCTAATCACCCAGGGGATGAGGGATTCTCTTCCTCTTAAGGTCCTACCTTGTACTGCTTGCAGTTGCAAAGGAGATACTTTGATAGATTACAGATTGTTTTCAGTAGCTGACCTAGACATAGCATCATCACTTCCTGATTATATTGATATGTTTCTATAATTTGCTTATTTGTGCCTCCAGAAACAATTCTTTTTTGTTGCTTTATTGTAAACAGCATTGCAAGGTCTCTGTATTAAATCATAATTATTTACCCATGCAGTTCATGCACCTTTGTCCCTGGGGAATCTGGTGACGTGAATTTACAGGAACATCAGGGTATTTCTCACCAACAGTTTCCTGTTATTGATATGCTTTTGTTTAGTTGTGATCTTTTTTTTTTTACTCATTCAGTTTCTCAAGGGAAAAATAAACAGGCACGTGACAATTATCACAGTCGTGGGATATCATGTGGGGACCTCACAAATGTGTTTTCATCAGGGACTGGGCACTCTGGCAAGGCCAAACACTGTGGAATTGTCTAGACAGACAATTGGTTATCATTCATTTGTTCTCTTGGTTTTCCCATGTGCTTCAGATAGCAATCTTGGTGAATGTGCATTACATTACGTAGGAGAACTTCCAAGTCTAGAAAGAGCCTGTACAAAAATAGAAAACAATACGAGAGATTTATCAATGAGAAACAATCAATTTTTCTGAGCTCTGAAATATAGGAATCCAGTTTGATTTTTTCATCTGCCAAATAACAATATAGTCAGTCTCATCAATAGAGAAGAGAACTCCCATGAGCCGGAGTATTTGTGCCAGTTAAAGTGGAAAACTGTATTATTCAGTTACTGAATTGAGACTGCAAAACTTGGAAAGATATGACATGTACCCAAGTTTTTTGGTCTTATTACTTAAATACACATTTATCATTATTTTTTAATTAAAATATAGTTGATTTACAATGTTGTCTTAATTTCTGCTGTACAGCAAAGTGATTCAGTTATACATATACATACATTCTTTTTCATATTCTTTTCCATTATGGTTTATCACAGGATATCGAATATAGTTGTCTGTGCTATACAGTAGGACCTTGTTGTTTATCCATTATATATATAATAGTTTGCACCTGCTAACCCCAAACTCCCACTCCGTCCCTTCCCCATGGGCCCCTTCTCCTTGGCAACCACAAGTCTGTTCTCTATGTCTGTGAATCTGTTTCTCTTTCGTAGATAAGTTCATTTGTGTCATATTTTAGATTCCACATATAAGTGATACCATATGGTATTTGTCTTTCTCTTTCTGACTTACTTCACTTAGTATGATAATCTCTAGGTCCATCCATGTTGCTGTAAATGGCATTATTTCATTCTTTTTATGGCTGAGTAATATTCCATTGTATATATGTACCACATCTTTTTAAGCTATTCATCTGTTGATGGACATTTAGGTTGTTTCCATGTCTTAGCTACTGTGAATAGTGCTGTTATGAACATAGGGGTGCATGTATCTTTTTGACTTATAGTTTTGTCCAGATCATTTATCATGATTTTTAATGTCTATTTGAATTGAAAAACAAGAATCTTTATCCTTGAAAACATTCAGGAGAACAGAGCTAGTTTTATAAATCCTCTTGTCTATACCAAATATACTTATAAAACATGAGCTGAGGGCTGACATCAGCAAGTGAGTTTCTGGAGCTGTGCTGTTCAATACGGTGACCATGAGCCACATGCCACTATTTAAACTTAAATTAATTAAAATTTAATATCAGTAAAAATGCAGTTTCTCTGTCACACTAGTCACATATCAACCACTCAATGGGCATGTGTAGCTAGAGGTTATTGTATGGACAGCACGGACTGTTGAACATTTCTGTCATTAAACCAAGTTCTATTGGACAGAGATGTTCTAAAATAGGATTCAGATTGCATTAAAATCCAATAAATAGAAATTTACTACTTTTCAAGATGAACATTTACTAATGGAAATTGCAGCTAAACTTTCCTTAGGTTTTCCTTATGTTCCACTTTTTTATTTCCTCTAATGAAAGTAGCCCTCTTAAATCTAACATCTCCTTTATATTCCTCTAGCCCCATCAGTTTCTGTTCATTTCAGAAACAAGTTAATATAGTATATAGGTCTGGTAACCTGAAAAATGAATCAGGAATATAAAAAGGATTGTGAAGTGATGTTGTATCCTGGGGCAATAGTGCTTTACTGTGGCCAGCTGACAATTTGCCGGATGCTCGTTCACTTTCCTTTCCCTCCACCCCTGTAAATGCCAAACTAAAGTGCAGGGTTAGGCAGACATCAAAGCCTGAAAATATAGAAGTCAGTTGTTTGAAAATTCCCTTTATGATCTGTTTGTCCTTAGTATTGAACCCCGTTTCTCAAATTGTATTACCCATCTCCCCACCCCCAGGCTCACCTCTAGCCTGTTGATCATTTAAATATGCTAAAGAGATGAACAGGGAAAAAGTCTTCTGCTCAGATTTTGAGTTCTGCATCTGCCACTTATCTTGAACCATATGACCTTGGGCAAGCTATTTCTTTCTGAGTGATGAACTTCTCACTCCTACAAAATGAGGGATGCTGCTAAGAATCTCTGCCCCACAAGGTTGCTGTGAAGGCCCCAAGGGATGATAGATGTGAAGGCACCACATGAGAGGTAGAGCCAGTGTCTGTTATCACTGGTTATTTTACATTATTGGCCCTGTGGGAGGCTTTGAAGGCCACAGCACCTGGGAGTCACGTGAAAGGAGAAACTGAATCATTGATTCTTTCAGGGTCTTGAAAGCCCCAGAAATCTTCACGTGTCGACTCATTGTCAACTCTAGGATCCTATGTCAGCATTTTCCACCTTGCTTTAGAGATGAGAAAGTCAATGTTCTACGTTAAAGTGCTAGTCCAGTACCGCACAAGTTTTGGCCAGTCAGGCCACTGGACGTTGCACACTGGAGTTCCTTATCAGGAACGAATGTAATTGAATTTATATAATCTAATTAATTAAGTCACCTAATCTGGGTATTGTTTCCAAAACTCTATTCAGTAAGAAGTAATATAAATGTAAACATAACAGAATAAATAAAATCACAGTGTAACCAGAAAGAACAGAGGAGAAACATCTACCCAAATAGAGTATTTATAACGTAAATAGTTGGTTCTATTTTTTCACTTAAGCTTCACTAAAAGATTCTTTTCCAAGCAAAGAGAAAAAAATCACTTTTGTTCTACCCCTTTTGTCCTACTCATCTCAGATTTGATTCTAGGGAGAAGGATTTCCTTGCTGATGAAAGAATGATTGATTTTTAAGTTCATGAAATGGAACTCTTGCCAGGACTCTACCAGCCAAGGCAGTTCATGCAACAAACCTCTGAGCAGGCTTCCAGCAAAACCCTGCTGTTCCCCCCACTGTTTGGGGATTTACTTGGTCAGGGTGATGTGAAAGCCCTGAAACCATCACAGAGCCAAGTTCTCTGTTGGACACTTGAACAGGGCAGTGCTTTGCAGTTTCAACAATTTCTCCTTTCCAGTGCAAAACCGATCATTTGGAGGCAATTAACCTTGCTGTTCCTCAGTTTCTTCATCTGCAAATTGCCTACCTTACAAGGGGCATTGTGAAGACCATGCACATTATTCCATTTCACAAACCAGCACGGTGCTGGCACATGGCAGAGACGCAACAAATATGAGTGGATCTTCTCCTCCCTCTTGTATTTGCATCGTCAATTCAATTTAACCAGCATTTACTGAATGTGCAAGACCCAGCCAGCACTGTGAGGGAAGCAATGATAACAAAATGGTCTCTACTTTTGAGTTGTTTACACTCTAGGAGGGGTGATGAAACAAGCACACAAATAACTGTAGCACAAGGAAAAATATGACATGTGCATAGGAAGGTAACAAGCAAACTTCTAAGGAAGCACAGGGGAAGGAGAAAGTGATTCAGGCTGGGGAGATTTCTTATGATTTCATAGAGGAGATGGCATGGGCTCTATCTTTTAAAGGATCGTAAGAGATCCACTGCACAGATGAGGAAGAAGGAGAAAGTGGAAAGAGCAAATCATGGGAGGCAAAAATGAAGGGTTTTAGGAAATGATGGGTAGTCCAGGGAGCACGAAAAGGGCTGTACATGCGGGGAACTGTGAGAGGTCAGGCACGAAGGGAAGGCAAGATTGCAAGGCCTTGAATCCATGCAAAGAGTTTAGATCTTGTGACCAGGGCCAGGGCATCTGCCCATTGCCTGTCATGGCACACATAGAAAATAACCACGTGTGTACAGCACACTGGAGTAAGTGGATGAGACTGCCTTTGGCTGGAGGCCACAGCCTGGAGCTCCCCAAAGGACAAGGGGATCAATATCTCAGCACATTTATAATTGACTGTGGCACAGCTGGATCCCATGGCACATGGGCAGGAAGGGGGTAGGTGATCTCTGCTAGAATCAGTGGGAACTTTAATTTGGGGGTTCAGATTAGGGAGGCTTTCTGAACAGGGAGATTACAGCACCAGAGCTTCCTATTAAATAGTCAACATTCCAAGCCATAGGTACATATGTCCTGGCCGAAGTCCAGAAAGTAGTGAATGTCTACAGGGGAAAAAAAAATCATTCTACATTGAACTTCTGTTTAACCTTCTATTTACAAAGCTGATTTGTTTAAATAAGGGTACCTGATTAATAAATATCTTAATACTTAGAAGTACCATTTATAGCCAGCTTCCTGATGGGAAATGCAAGACTTATGAAATTAAAATATGTTCATGTCTGAATGGCCTAAATCAACACATCAGCCTTCCAAAATAGGAAGGTTACACAAATAAACTTGGTAATTGTTTTCCCTAACTACAAAACTTTGCTTAAATTTGATTCTTTGGCTGTAACATACATTCTCAATTTTTCGGACATTTCTCCTTGGAGAAACTTTAAATATGTACACAAAACTATAAAGGAAATTACAAAGGAAAAAACTTTGTATCCAGCCTGAAAGAATTATCCAAGCTTTGCTTTTTCAACTATTAAGTGTTAAGTAACCCTTGTGTCTGGCTAGGCTATTGGAAGGTTGTCCAGTATTCCTATGAATATTCAGTCATTTTACCTTTTCTTTTCTTTATGTCATGCTCCACTGGCATCTTATAGGAAAGCCTGACATACATAAATCTAATGAATCAAAGATGGAAAACAGAGTTGAACCCCCAAATTAAAGCAGTCAGTCATATTTTATTTTTGTCTGTATGTTATCTTTAATGAAGATGATGAAAACTAAATTAAAATTTTTAATGCAGAAAGGTAAATAATATATGACAATCTCTTCTCTCTCGCTCACTCTTGCTCTAGCTCTTGCTTTCATTCTGGGGGAAGGAAGTTAAATTCCTACTTAGATGATGCTGTCTTTCATTATTTTATCTCAGAGGTCAAAGATAATTTTTAGTGGGTTTGAATTGCTAGAAAAAGAGTTATTATGAGTTGCCAGACTGTTTAAACAAATATACTAGTAATATATACAATAAAAATACATAGACATAAACGTGCATGTGTGTGTGTACATATGTGTATATATAAATGTATCTAATAGGGCTGTGCTGTAGGCAGCTCCCACTGGCTCAAGAAAGCTGAGAGTATGTATCTCTTCCCAGCCCCTAGTCCCGTGACATGCCGGTAGCATGAAATCAGCTGTGGTGAAATATTTATATCATGGAAATCAGAAAACACTACAAACTGAAGCCTTCCCTCATCCCAGGAAGCCTGTCATTAAACATTTATCAGCATACATTGAGTATGTATGTATATGCGTGTGTTTATGCACAAAAATATGCATATGTATATATATACCCATAGACATATATAAGTTTTGAAGATTAAGCAGTGTAAGAACAGATGAGAGGATGTAAGAGAAAAGGCTTCATTATCAGGAAAACAAGTGAGCAGTGACAAGGAGGTAGCAAAGCACAGTGTGTATTCCAGGAACACAGAATCTTGCGTTTCGGTCAGAGTGAAAAATGTGAGGAAGAAAAAAAGTAGGAGGTCAGTCTGGAAAGGTTTCTTGGGGACTGAATGTAAAAGACATTGAAAGCTGATATATTGGGGACTGAAATTCCCAGTACGTCTTAAGAGTATTAATGATGTGAGTATCTGGACGCACGGATTGAAAGGAGGGAGACTAGTCAGAAAGCAAGATGTTTGAATTAGTGATTTTGAAGGTAGAGTAGTTATGAGTGATTACAGTCTGAGGTGGTGGGTAAAGAGAAGGGGAGAAGGCATTGTAGATGAGGAGGTGGTAGAACTGAGAGGCCCTGGTGTTGGATGGCTTGTCCAGATGGCTGCAAAGTGGTCCAGGATGACAATTTAAAGGAAGCCTATGAGCCAAGAGCCCAGGTCATCAGCAATTGAAGGGAAGTGAGCCAGAGGCTGGTAGGTGACCAGTAGGAGGGAGAAATGGTGTCATAGTTGAAAGGCATGATCTTGAAAGGCACAGCGTTTAAGCCTCATTTTCATAACCAGAAGAGGAATGCTCCAGGGCATCAGGTTGCCAAGATGAGAAGGGGCTAGAACCTCTAAATTTCCTAGCCTATATAATTCTAAGATGTCTTTGATTTTGCAGGTAGCAAAATGTTTTGTGATCTCCTCTGCATTTTAGGATACTGATTCTGCTTTTACTTGAATTAACCCAGCCATAATATTAGCTCCTTCTCTGTGTTCCATCTGGTAAAACTTCACTCTCCCTAGGGATTTGAGAGCATGGTAGACTTTCCTAAAGATTTTGGGTTTGTTTGGAAGTGATGGAGAACACATTTACAAAGAAGCAGCAAAAACAGTTGCAAATTAAATCCTAGGTATCGCTGTTCTTGAAATGGCCCCCAACCAATCCAGCTGTGAGTTTGAGCTTCATGCCCCTTCACCTTACCTGGCCTCAACCTCTCTCAGCCTCATTGGTTCCTCTCTCTCCTCTGTTCTCTCACCTCTCCAACCCTATCCAGTCTAAAACACGAAATATTATTTTAATTGCTTAGATCAACTTACTAACATCTCCATTTCCCAGAAGGGAGGTAGCAGGTTTCATTGACAGGTGGAAAAGTAGCCCAGTATCACAGAGCTGAAATCAGATGACCCTCTCTCTCCTCACCTAGAGAAATAAGAAAATTCCTTTCCTTCTGCATGCAGAGGAATTATTTTCCCTAAAGCCATCAGCCCTTCCAGCCTATGGAGAGGCCATGTTTTGCAGATTGATTCTTCCCCAAGGGAAATTCTGGTGTCAGATGTTACAATGGTAATATTTTGTTCTACATCATCACTCCTATTTACTACCTCTTACCACCCTTCCATCCTAGTCAGGCGTACTTCAGGGCTGGTAGGGGGTAATCCTCCAGTGCAGGTAATCAGTGTGCTCCAGCCACATCAAGAACTAGAGAGAAAAGCCAGATTGTACTAGAAAGGTCACAAAGCATTAACATGCCTATCAGTTACACAATCTCTTTTAGGAAAAGAGATTTCAAATGGCATTTTTCTGTCCAAGTTGCTATAATTTTTGCCACTGCCCCAGAGTGAAACCAAGCCAATTACTATGGCCACAGCTTATGTGGCCAGAGGCCAGTGCCTGAGCCAAATGAAAGGCAAGCATGAATGGGCTGGACAGGAGGAAGCCAGTCTCCTAGGCGTGATGTCACTAACTCTGCCTGCTGCATATTGAGTAGTGGCACACTATCCCTATCAAATCCTTTCTTCAGGCAATCAAATGCTAGAATCAGCCAAGAGAAAGCAAATGTTCTGAAATGGTTTTAATGTAATTTTGGAAGTTTCTATTCACACTGATTACCTTCCTTTCTTACCCCCAGCTTGAATTCTCCATCCTCCTCCTAAATTGCTTTTTCTGTTTACTTACAGGGTGTATGTTGCTGTAGGTTCTCATTATTCAAATAGAGGGCAAAAAGGTCTAAGTGTATAAGTTGGGTGGGTAATCCAATGATCAACTCTATCAAAGTGGTCCTCTATTTTAACTCAGTTAACTTGTGTCTGTTGCATAGACTGTTTGAAGATGTCTTCTCTGAAAATGCAAAGTTAAGATCTGTACCCAGCACCTCATGAACCATCTCAGATCCTCTCTGCCCTCCTTTATTTCAGCCACTGAAGAGGCAGCTAGTTCCACAGGGACTCTGACAAGCTTCTTGAGGTATAACTTTTAGCGCTTCCCCTCAGACCCATGCTAAGTACCTCTCACATCATGGCCTGGGGCTTCTGCATCACTTCGAAGTTGGATGTAGACAGGAATGAACACAGCCTAGAAATGTAGGAGAGGTTACCCCCAGGGGTTTCCCATGACTAATGGAGAATGGAAGCTAATGGATAAATGCTTCACCCTGACATCTTACAAGAGTACCGTTCTGAGATATATTAAGTTTTCTAACAAGGCCCATGGATGGAGGACCAATTGCCCCAAACCGGTCAACTTGATAACACATTCTAATAATGCCTTTTCCTGCTTCCCTGTTTTCTTCTCTACACCTCTCTCCTGCTCCCTGAGAATACTTAAAGATATCCACATGCAAGACTTTATCTTAGGCTCCACTTTGGGGGAAACACACCTGTTGTAAGGCAAGACACTACACCCCATAACTATTTGTTTTTAGGATAAGAATTTTGTCTTCCCTAATATTATGATTTCATATGTATGATGTTCTCCTCAATGAATGGATGTATGGTGGTGCATTGACATGTCCTCAGGTCCCAGTACTGCTAGGGCCAACTTAGCCCTCAAAGTCTGAGTCACTAGGAAACAGCCCATTAAGAGCTGAATAATTCAGAGACAATATGAATAAATTGCATCTTCCTTATTGCATGGGATGATATATGGTATGGTATGGTATGTACAGTTTTTTGGTGAATTGAAGAACATATTATTTTATATATAAAACTATCATTGGTGATATGGAGAGAGGGGATTACAGAAATACTTTCATTTTCACATTAAAGTTTTAAAATAATCCTAAAATATATGAATGTGCAAGTATTAATTTCCAAATTTGCCCAAGATATCTTTTTTCCATTCCTTTATTTTCAATCTTTTTAATATCTTTTTATTTTAGAGGATGACTTTTGAAAGCAGATAGATTTTGAGTTTTTGGCATCCAATCTAATAACCTCTATTTTTTTAATGGAGAGGGAGGGAGTCCACTCACATTTATTAAACTTACTGATATATCTGAATTTATTTCTTCTATTACCTTTTAAAAGTTTTTCTACTCATAAATTTAACAGAGGGCAGAAATAATTCTTTAAAAGGATGGTAAAGTTTCCTTCATTCATTCTCTTTTTTTCCTCAGTGAGGTTTGAAGTTATTGGCTGTATTTTTACTTTTTGTGGTTATTCTTAAGTATGTATATTCTTTAAACTAATTGAATATTTCTTCCTGAAGTTATTCTATCCTCCTTCTGAACAAAGGAAAGATCTCAACGTACTTTACTCTTTCAACATTATTTCCTATTGTAAATTGTCAAAATTTAGTTTTACCCATTTTTAAACACATGTACACAGACGCCCATATGCTCACACACATACAATGATCATTTGTATGTCAATTTTTAATAAAATTTACCAACATAAAAAAATTGGGGGCTTCCCTGGTGGCGCAGTGGTTGAGAGCCTGCCTGCCGATGCAGGAGACGCGGGTTCGTGCCCCGGTCCGGGAGGATCCCACATGCCGCGGAGCGGCTGGGCCCGTGAGCCATGGCCGCTGAGCCTGCGCGTCCGGAGCCTGTGTTCCGCAACGGGAGAGGCCACAGCAGTGGGAGGCCCGCGTACCGCAAAAAAAAAAAAAAAAAAAAAAAAAAATTGATTTCTGTGTTCACAGTTGTGTCTTTAATTCCATGCATTTTATTTGGGTTTGCTCTTCCTTTTGTTGAAGTAGATACAATAGCATTTTTTTCACTGAGGACCTATAGATGGTAAATTCCTTTAGTTTGTATGTCAGAAACTGCCATAATTTCATCCTCAGCCTTGAATAAGTGTTTATTTGGATATAGAAAGTCTTGTTGATAATCATTTTTCCTAGAACATTGATGATATTGTTCCAATTTCTCGTTGCATCTATCGCTGCCAATAAGAAATCTGCTATTAGATCAGTGGCTATTCTTTTGAGAGTAATCTGCCTTTTCACGCTGGAAAGTTAATTTTTTTTCTTTATTCCTACTGTTCTGCAGTTTCATTGTAATGTATCTCAATGTAGATTTATGTAATTTATTTTTACCCTTTGGAGTACATTTTCAATATGAGAACTCATGTTCTTTTTCAATTTAGTTTTTAACTCTTTATTTACTGCCTCTGTTCAATTCTTGATCTCTTCTTCTAGAATGCCAATGAAGGAGAGGCTCAGAGTCTCCAATATGGTCACTTCATGGCTCATTAAGGTTTTTATTTGTCTCCATATGTTCCATTGACTGAATTTCTCGGTACCACCTACTAATTCATAATTCTGTCTCTGTATCCAGGCCAGGGTTTACTTCACTTACTAAATATTTTATTTAATAATTATATTTTATATTTCCAAGATTTCTAACTGGCTCTCTTAACCATCTATTCTTAACACATTTCTTTCTGTTCTAGTTACATGCATGTATGTATTTCTGTGTAAAAATTTTAAATGTCTATTGAAGTCCTCAGGTTTTATAAAATTAACTTCATTTTTAGAAAAGTCATGCTCCAACTGTTGATTTTTATTAGATGTTTTCCTTAGCATGTATTTTGGAACTCTGGTGTACAGGCATAATTTTGAGTGAAAAGTTTTAGGAATCTGTTTTTGTGAATTTTTCTCTCTCTCTTCCTTCTCCATGCTCCTTTCCCTATTTAGTGGTTTTGTAGTTGACTCCCTCAGGTGTCACTGGCCCTCCACTGAACCTTGCCAGGCACAGAGCTTGCACAGAGACGGTTTTGGAGAGATTGCAGATCCATCCACCCAGCCAAAGGGCATCTTGGTTCATAGGACTACATCAGCAGGATTTCCCTAGTTCAGAAACTTCCTTAGATCACAACTTCTGGCAGAGGTTTCAGCCCCCTTTCTTATCTGCCAAGGCCCACCCTATCTTTTCATTTCAAGGGAGTCTGAATTCTGTCCCCTGTCTTTCAAATTGCTTTTTTGTCCCCATTGTCCTTGCAGAAGCTAAATCTCCAGCTCCAACCCAGAGCTCAGCAAGCTCATAGCTTTAGCCCTGCTCACAACGTTCAAGCGTCTTCCATTTCATGAGGATTGTTCATGAGGGTATTTATCTTGTTTTCTAATCTGGCTATGTCTTTTTTATTTTCTCAATATACGTGTTTGGCACAGAAGGGATTACTCAAACGTGAACTTATTGAGCCATTTTGACAGAAGTCTTTTATTACTTTTATATTCAAGAACAAAAAAAATGCATTTACTTTAGTTTTAATGTAACATATTCCTTTTAAATTTTACCTCTATTAAAAAAAACATATAAAACGGGAACTCATTTTAAATTGTGAAAGATAACCATAATATTAAAATTTTAATGTGTTTTTATTCCGTTAAAAGTTTTTGCTATCTCTGGAGACATTTTTAAGATGTTGGTGGCAATGTGGTTTTACAGTAATTTTGGTTCTTGACTATTAAGTTATAAGTATACTCTATTTTCAAAAAAAACAAACATCCAAGATAAAATAAAAAACTGTCCTGGCAATATATTCTGTATGGACTAAATACTAGGCTGAACATAATAAATGTAAAGTTAATGACTGGTTTGGAGAGCCGCAAAAACACATGCCAAGATTCTCCATTTAAACTGTAGGATAGGAAATCTGAAATATGCCTATCTATGGATCTTTGGCCCAGACTTTTAAAACTGCAATCATTCCCTTGGCAAACACTCCATTTGAAAGATAAAAATTAAAAACACTCAAAAGTAATGCAAAAATCTTCATCTTAATATTTGATCCCAAACATATTTAAAATTTTTAGGTTTTTTTCACTTTGCTTACCCTCATATTTGTGCAAAGTGCTAAAACAAACAAGCAAATGAACTCTAAATCTAACTACAGACTTTGGAGCCAATGACACCTGCTTCCTTTTTCATGAAGCGTTTTATCCCTCCCCAGAATTACTGCTTTCTTTACTATGGCTGGCTACGCACTCTCCATCTCCCTATTAGGGAATCTTGCTAAAGAAGACTCTGTATTACTTTGCTCAGATCCAGTAAAACTTAACATGGGCTGCAGATGAGTAGCTAGAGTAACAGGCAGTTCTGGGGTCATGAAGCACCCTGAACCCATACATCTTCAGCACTCTGAATGTCGGGTCACCTTACCCTGACACATCTCCTGTTTAGGTGTGTTCCTCAGTGGGTCTGCTAGTCCAGGGCCACATTTCCACAGAGATTATTAACTAACAGTGGGGAAAGACCCACCTGCAGACCTCTGCCTTCCCAGTAGATGGATCACTTCTGGCAACCGTAAATTTCTACAGAGAGGAGGTATCTGCCATAAATTGTCGTGTGATTTTAGATATACTGTTTAACTCCCCACTGGAGAGTCTAGGACATCTCTGCCCCTGCCCATCTCACATCCTCATGTAAGGATCGAAATGGTGTCATATTTAGAGGAGCTTTGCGGACTGAAAGTTCTCTAT
Organism: Physeter macrocephalus; assembly: GCF_002837175.3. Classification (NCBI taxonomy): domain Eukaryota; kingdom Metazoa; phylum Chordata; class Mammalia; order Artiodactyla; family Physeteridae; genus Physeter; species Physeter macrocephalus. The sequence continues at coordinate 58,850,435 of NC_041221.1, forward strand.
ACATGTAAGGGTACTATTTGTGTTTACCCAGGTCTGGACATGAGGTCATCCCATCACATAATTAACAGGCTGACAGCTCAAACTTCCTGTCGCTGGTACGCATCATCCTCATTGTTTCATTCTGGGCTATAATCTACCCTGACAAAGCTAAGAGAACACTTCTTCACCTTCATTCCGTGTCCATTACACCAGTATACAATTGAATTCATCATTATACAATTGAGCACAAACAAAATTGTTTGCTACAGGAGAAAAATCAACCTCCTGTATACAGCACTGAAGACCTTGCACAATCTGCCTTGAACCTGCTTCTACAACTTTGTCTTAAATTCCTCCATCCCTTACATCCATTAACCATATGGAATTACTTAATATTCCCCAGATGTGCTATGATCTCACCAATCTCCATGCCTTTGCATATGCTGTTCCCTTTGCCTCAAATTTCATTGACCTACATTGTGCCTCATCAGCCCCCTACATATCTCAGTTCTCCTTCTCTGAGATGCTTCCTTGAGTCCCTTGTAGACCTGGAAACACCTCACTTCAGAGGTTAGCCCACTGTATTATCCTCTCTCTATAATAGTCTGTCCTCTCCCTCTGTAGATCTAGGATCTGGTTCATGGAGGGAAGCTAGTAAATTTATTGAATGACTAAATCAGTGAAAAGGCATCTAGTGAAAAGACCAGGGTTGATCAGTAGGGGCTGGATTCATTCATTCATTCATTCGTTCATTCCTAACGATTGCTCTTATTGTACTAGTATGTGTGAAATGTTGGACCACATTTACCAAGGATACAAAATGACTTACCCTGTCTTTAAAGAGCTTACATTCTCTTCAGGGAGGTAACACATCCAAATAATTCAAAGCAAATCTTCAAACCTATCTCACTGTCTCAAGTCCTCTTTACAAAGGAATTTTTCTATTTTTACTCTGTGAACACTTTGGATGTTCCATCTAGAGTTTCTTTTACTTGGCCTAAAATTAAATTTAAGTAGTCCTGATGGAATTGTGGTGCCTTGTCTCGGGTTCCTGCCTATTGTTTGCCAAGAGCCCATGGTATTGTGGTGAGCTATTGCAATACCCAGGAGGTGCCACGCAACACCGAAAAAAATTTTTTGATTTGTGCCTAAATAGCAAATAGCAATGGACTCCACAGCCATTTTCCTGCCACCTCAAGAGTCGCCTTTAATTCTGAAGAGCGATTTCCGTTTTGCATTTTTCCCCTTCAGATTAATAAAATCCCAAGGACCTGAGCTCTGATGAACTACCTATGGAATTTCCTTTTAGTTTATTTTTTTCCTCAAATTCAAGACACTATATTTCACTTCCTCCTTGATTTTTTTCCCAGAAATATTTTTATCTTTTTTGTAGTTTATCCAGACTTAAGCAACAGGCCTGCACACTGGCAATATGGAAAGCTTGGGTTGGCAAAAGACACTTTCTAGTGGCTTAACGCAGATTGCAAAAGAACACCCACTAGGCAGATAAATTACAGAAGCGGTTCCTCCCAGCTGATGAACTACACAAAGGCGCCCCCTGCAGGCAGAAGAGTTACCAAAAAAAGGCACCGGCTCAGGGCAAATGATCACAAAAAAAGCAGCCGTTGCACCACACTGGCTACAACTTGGTGAGCGAATGCGGGTTGTGTGGAAACCCCCAGTACCCTCTAGGCTGGCTGCTTTTCACAGGTTGAGCTCCCTGGGAAGCCACCTCTGAGATAGAGATGAATGTGCCAGTGGTTTATTAGGCAGCATCCTTGGAGCAACACCTGTGGGAGGGAAGGGAGGGAGGGGAGGGGGAGGCCAAGGGAACAGGATTAGACAGAGGGAAAAGCTGACCTGTGATGCTGTCTCCACAGAAAACTCAGGGGAGCCTGCTGGGAGTTTTGAAGCTGGGAAGACCATTCAGAGCTGTCTCATGCTGGGGCAAGGGGACTGGGACTTTAGACCCCCACGTTGGTTAGTCTATGTATGCAGGCAGCCCCCCCCAGAAAGACTCTCCTTAGCAGAGGCAATTCTGAAAGGAAGCTGGCAGCTGAGAGCATCTGCCTGCTGGCCGCACTCCCAGCAAATGATGAGTCAGTCCTTCATTCCTGAAGGAGTCTCTGGGCAGCTTGCTGGAGTTTCCAGCACAGACCTGCACAGCTGTGTTCGTCCTTTCGGCCTGTCCACACTCTCCACATTAGCGAACTCCCCCTCCCTTGACTTTCTCAGCAGATTTGTCAGTACCATACAGTCAGTCCTCCGGGATCTTGAGGAGAACGGAAGGAAACGAGGTAAAGCCAAATGTCACCATCCTATTCCGCTTTGGGGTCTGTCCTTTAGCTGGCACAGCCCAGGTGTCAAGGACCCATGGAGGTTGCAGTTCTTCCTTACATAGTGAAAAGAGGTGTGGATTGAAAGATGGCTCTGCTTCCCCTCAAGAGGTGTGGATTGAAAGATGGCTCTGCTTCCCCTCAAGAGGTGTGGATTGAAAGATGGCTCTGCTTCCCCTCTTATGGCCACTGTTAGCAAGAACCAGGCTCTATCTTTGATCATTGAACACTAGCTAACACAGAAGCATGCCCTGGATATGTGAATTCAGAGGCAGGGTGGTTTTCACATCCTGCCAGTTGAGGGTTGGACATAGCGTCTCCTAAGAGAGTCTTTGGTGCTACATGGTGCTTGGTGTTAAGGGTTTATATGGAGAGGGTAAATGCCAAGGAAGAAAAGCCTGATCACACCTGCTATCTCTTGACTAAGTGAGAGGGTGGGAGTTCCAGATCCTTTTCCCCTCACCTATCACTTTCTTAGTCAACCACAGACCACACCTGTAGAATGTAAGTTGAAGACAAATGCACAGAAGGGAAACTTTGCTCTCTACAATTTCTCCTGATGAAGCAAACCAGCTTAAAACTAAAAATTTAACACGCATTTATTGACTCCTTACTATATGCCAAGCACTGTGCTACTTCCTAGAGATATATGGTGAGAAAAAAATAATTAGATGCAGTTTGTACCATCATGGAGCTTATGGTCTCAAGAAAAGACTTAGTGTGCCTAATTGCTAGATAATTGCATCTCTTATAGATGCCCGCAGAGAAACTATATGATGCTTGGAGAGCATAGCAGAGAGTAATTTAGCCAAGTCTAGGAATCTAGGGAAAGTTTCCTTAAAAAAGTGGACAATTAGAATGAAATTTAAAGAATGACTGAGTTAAATCAGCAAAGGAGAGGGTTCAGGGGAGCATTATAGACAAGAGAACAAGATGCACTAAAGTCAGTGTGATTAGAGAGAACTGGGCAAGCATAGTGCAAAATAACTTGGGTCTCTGACCTAAAACCTAAATTGTATCAATACTGGAGTTTCAGGCACTGTGCTAGACAGTGGGAGAAACTGGAGGGCAGGTGAGAGCTCTGTTATCGAATTGCGTTATATGGGAAGCCAACTCTGCAGTATGCCCGTGAGTCTCCCTGCTCACAGACGTCCTCGCTGGATTCAGTCTTCTGCTCTCAATCATTTTGAGTAATAAGACAATCATTGTGGCTCAGAGGAACAAAGTATAATTTAAGATCTTTAAGATAGAATAGTAGACTTTTAAAAGTGAAAGGGGTCTCTAGAGGTCAGTGAACCAAGACCCTCATTTTCCAGACGAGGAAACTGTGGCCCAGAGAGATTGAGTTACTTGCCCAATTTCACACCCCTCACTGGGTGTGCAACACGGACCAGATTCACGTCTCCTGGCACCTAAGTGTTTCTTTCTCCTAAGGTCAGGCTATTGGGAAGTTCTGTAGTCGCTACATTAGACCAGCAATCGCTGACACCTGCTTCTGAGAGATGGGGAGTGAGACAGAACCCTGAGGACACAAGTGTAGCGCCTGGATTAAGCCAGACCTGAAACTAGCCAGACCTACTTTCTGGGCTTCTCAGTTAGGAGAACTAATAAATTCCCTTTTTTAGTTAAATGATTTTATACTGGGTTTCTGTCACTTACCATCAAAAAAGAGTTTGAATGCATAGTGAAAGAGCTACAATAGATAATATTTTTTCAAAAAGATGAATTAATTGGCCTGTTGACCAAGCAGAATTCTTCTCTCAAAAATCTGTGTTAGGGCTTCTCTGGCGGCGCAGTGGTCGAGAATCCGCCTGCCCATGCAGGGGACGCGGGTTCGTGCCCCGGTCTGGGAAGATCCCACATG